>NC_051055.1:30810728-31098228 GCF_904848185.1 Acanthopagrus latus
ACAAGCACGAGCACATGGTTCAGTTTGGTTTGTGTCACTGTGTTGGTTATTTCTCTGTGATCAAAACGTCCTTTTAAACAAATCAATCAGTGCAGATGTGAAACGTGTGCAGGACAGACACAGGGACACATTGTTTGATGAAAACTGGATGATGACTGATCCTTCTCTTCTCTCTCTGCAGCCGCGTTCGATAAAAAGTACAAGGCGGCGTACACTCGGCTCAGCGGCACTCTGGGTCGAGAGGAGCTCCGGAAGAAGCGAGCTCAGCCTCCCAGCCCCAAAGCCATCGACTGCAGACGCAGCTTCCACCCGCCGCTCGAATGCTGATGATCCAGGAAGCAGACGTCCCCGACGACTGCTGCGTCCGGCGTTCGTCCCTCTGAGGGCGACGAGGAGAGACGGCACACCCAGGACCCCTGCTGCCTTCACCTGCTTGTATTCTTCACCTCTCTGCTGCCTCCTGGTGGATGTCGGAGTGACGCGCTCCTCCCTGTCCTCTGTAGCTCCGTTTGCCTCGTCGATGTGAATCCAGCAGCTCCTTGTCTCCATTACAGATCCTGAAGCTGAGCTGAGCTGACCTGAAGAGTCGTAGAGAAACATGCTGAGAGACGTCTATGCATCAGTCTGAACGTGGAGTCCTGCGTCACCTGAAGGCAGGAAAACTGGCGGTCGTGCATGTCCGGAGGGATCAGCTGTGTCGCTGTGCACTTTTTGTTTTCCCCTGTTTTTTAAGATACACGATCTGAAGAGCTCGTCATCTCTGCTTGCTGTAAATCTTCTGAAAGTGTGAAAGTTTTACCCAGAGACCTGTAGGACGTCAGATTTACCTTTTTACCAGTGTGACCAAGGAAGGATTTAATGAGGAAAAACATCTAATAAGGAATAAAAAGGAAGAGCAGCGCCTCCATGAAACGCTCCAAACTTCTCATCATCTGTCTGTGTTTGTCCGGGTGTAAATATGACGAGGCGGCGTGTTTCGTTTTCTGAAAGGGAAATAAAGTGAGAAAGCCAGAAGTCAAGAAAGAAGCTGAAACTTCTGTTTGCTGGGAATCGTCTCGAAGGCCGACAGTGTTCCTACAGCTCCATGTCAAGATCTCCTCCAACATCTTAAAAGAAGAGTTTTTCAGGACGTCCATCCATCGTTCAAAGTTTGAGAATCTCAAGGAAACGACCAAACAAGAAGCGGAGACGTTTACACAGATCATCAGTTCGTCTTCCAGGTTTAATGAGAAGCTCCGACATGTTTCAAGCTAACGCAGCTGCCGTCGTTCAAATCAGGAAAAACATCGAAACAAGAAGCTCATCAGTCTTCTCAGAGAAAAGTCTCAAAACCTAAAACAGAACCGATTTGAGTCTGATCTTCATTTTCGGTGTCTGGACCTGAAGGGTGCTGCTGACTCGGCTCGTTTTGTGCAGGAAGTTGTTGTGAGGGTTCGATTCAAACGAGATGATCAGAGCTTTTTTAAGTTTCATGTTTTCTGTTTCCACTTTTTGAGATGATTTAAAGGGAGTTAGAAAACAAAAAGATGAGAAGGAGCTTAATGAGGGATTATTGGACATTAATGTGTGTACTGATGCTTTGAGACCTCATGTCGTTCTCAGCTGAAGTCTCTGGTTCGGCCCGAGAGTTTGTTGAAGTCACTGATTTATTGGAGCTCACAGGAATCGATCTGAGCACAAAAAACAAAAACTTCACAGTTAAGATCTTCGGTGGATTTCAGGTGTTGAAAGCCGAATAACTAATCCAGTAAAACTGTTAAATGACGTTAATTAAAGATTATTTTTAGAGATGGACAGGAGTGTGACATGCAGCGATCACGTGTCATCTCCACACTCTGATTCAGACGGTTGTGTTGTCATCACGTCCAGCTGCTGCACACAGCGAACACAACAGATCTGATCAGAGCAGGTGACGATTAAATCATCTCAGCCTGTCTCACCCTCAGGGGTCTGATATTATTTTTAAGATACAAAAATGTGATATTATCAGTTATGATGTCAGTTATGGATCATGAGAAGAGAGTAATTATCAGCTGTCTTTATATAAAGAACCTAAACACAGGCTGTGATGCACTTCCTGTCATAAATAACGTCAATAACATGTTGATTTAATGAATCAGACGGTTGGAATAAACTCACCGAGAATAAAAGAGGGTTAGTACTTTTATTAGTTTTATTACTGGATGTTTGGTTTCTTAAACAAATCTCACTCGTTGTTCCGAACCAGACACTCAGCAGAGAGCGGCGGGTCGTGTTGGGGCGTCCTGTGGAGCATGCTCAGTTTGTGTCTGACCTGATCTGATGCACGTTCACTTCCTGTCTGTGTGTCTGACTGGGAGACGTCCAGTATGTCCGCTGACCAGTTCGGCCTCCTGCTGTCCGTCACTGAGCAGCAGCTCCACCCACTGACGGCCTCTCCAGGCAGCTCGGCAGCAGCAGACAAACATTTTACTGAATCACACTTGCACCTTTCAAAATAAAGCTACTGAGTACTTTTTAATTTACAGTGAAGAAAAATAATTCAGCAAATACAATGCAAATTATAAAATAAGATAATTTAAACCGTTTTAACAAAAGTCTAATTTACCGTCTCATTTAACATTTCTCTGTGTGCAGAATAGATCAGAGAAATCTTCCTGATGCTGATCAATCAGTTCAGGTTTAACCAGAGAAACTGATGTCTGATCAGATTTCAGCGATAAGCTTAGTAGAAACTGGAGGTGTCGGATGTTTTTCAGTGGCTTTTATATCGTCAAACAGTTCACTGATTAAACCAAACCATCATGATAACAGATCTGTGTCTGCGCTGCCGCCAGCTGCTCCGGAGCAACAACACACTGAACCTGTGAAATGATTGTGTGTGAAATGATCGACAAACTCTGAAGTTTACTGTTGAAAAGATTTTTTTTTTTAATGTGAGCGTTTGTTTGTGTCTGCTGATGAGTGAAGCCTGTGAGCGTCACAGAGAACGACACCACTGTATGTTTTAATGCACCGGACTGCAGATGGTTTTAATGCTGAGTCGGCGCGCAGCAGAGGAGTGTATTTAAAATAGATAATTGTGTTTGCTGTTGTAATTTATATTTGGCTGTGATTTCAGTTGTAAATGTTTGTTTTTTTAAGAAAACACAGAAATAAACGAGGGATGAGCCCCAAAAGTCTGAAAATCTTCTTTTTGTTGTTCTCTTACTTATTTATTCATCAGCTGGAGATTATATTAGTTATACACAAACGTATAAATGAGTCATTATAATGAGCAGACTCCAGTAAATTGACGTCACTGAGTTGGTGCAGGCTAAACCGGAAATCACTCGAGTATGCCTACAAAACAAAAGTAGAGTAAACTAATGTATTCTGTGATATATTTGCGCTCATTATATTCTTTATAGAAATTTAAGTGTTGTTTTACAATATATTGTATGAGTGTACAGGTGAGAAAGGTAAGTTATGTAATTACAGACAGGTGAGTTGTACAGGAATCGTGTACATGTTTATAAATAATCTATTTGTATATATTTTATGTTTTGCTTAAAACATCGATACAAATACAGTTTGAGTGGTGTAGTTTTTATTCCTAATAACCAGAAATCAGTTAGCATGTTAGCATGTTAGCGCTGTATTTTGCCTTCATTATAATCCTGCAGAATTTTAAAGGCATCATCAGTGATCTGCATCAGAAAATCTCATGCAATGAGCTAATTTTAAAACAGAATCTTAATCTTAAATAAATACATTTCAGACAGCTTCAGAAACTGTTTCAGACTTGCACACTTCAAACATCAGAATGATTCATAATTCATTTCAATGATAAAAAACATAAACAAGCTCGGGGTGGGGTTCGGTCTGTCTTCTTCACCGAGAGAGGAATAAATACCCTGATAACATCCTGCAAGTAGTTTTTTTGTTTTATTCGGAAACCAGTTTTGCTCAAAAAAGTACAAATAAATGTACCAAGATTTTTTTTTTAAAATAAAAATAAAAAGTCTTCCTCTAACAACCCCTCACCCTCTTTGTGACAGAACACCACGTCACCCTAACACCCTGCCTACTAACATAAGTAAAATAAATTAAAAACTAATCAAATGGATTTAACCGTCAGGAATAAAACAATGTTCTTAGATAAATACAATCAAAAATATCTCAAAAATCTGAGTTTTATTGTGAAGATCTCTGGCCGGATGTCGTATATTTCCGCTGACTCGACACTGCTCGTGTTTTCTCGGCACAGATTCAGAACCAGCGTGGAACCGATGAACCCGAGTGACGAACCGGTGTGTAACCTGTGGGGCTGACGGGCTCATCATGGAGAACCAGTGAGGAGCCGCGGGGAGGACTGGAGGCGGCGGTGGGCCTCGACCAGGTGGGTGGACGCGGCGCTTCGAGCAGGTGTTCAGGTGTTAGAGCAGATGGCGACGACACGGAGGATGATGGAAGTGATGCGGGCTCGGACATGATGTCGCCTTCTGACCTCATCATGGACAAATAACAACAATATGTCGGTGTTAGCTTAACATTCTCCCCCGCTGTTAGCCTGTGTCACTCACACCAGACTCCGTTCAAAAATCGTCTAATATTACGTTGTTTGTCAACTCAAGATGCGCAGCGCTGAAATCCCTTTAAAGAAGCTTCCATCGTGAAACAGTGGACACCTTTTAGAGATTTATAGTGTTACACGTCTCTTCGTCATGGCTGGAGGTGATTTCAATAAAATCCCACCTTTCAAACCACATTACACTGCTGAGGTTTATCAGAAGGGTGCTCCAGCTGCGTGTCATCAACACGTCTGCACAAAAAGTTGAAGTCTTAGTGGAAAAAGTGAGATTTGATTTAAGGAATTCATGCCGAATTAAAAAGTGGTGAATATACGTACAGAACGTGTATTCATCAAAGCAATATTTGTATATGTATTTATCCATAAGTAAGGATTTCTTCAAAATTATATGTTTTTCAATGCAGTTTGGAATGACGGTGTTTTTAGGAGAGCGACCTGCGCATCATGTGGGCAGACGTACACCAGCTGTAACGAAGGTCATGTGTTGTTTTTAAAGAATTGAAGTTAAACTCTGTTATATGAGGTTTACTGTGATAAATCAGATTTCCTGCGGGATGAAGGTGCGTTTATTTTCTGTCACCGAGCAGCGTGCTGGGCGGGGCTCCCGGCGGAGCTGTCCGGCCGCGTGGTGCTGAAACTGCCCAGCAGAAAACATCTGTCACTGTGTAGGAGGAGGAGGAGGAAGTATTCACATCCATTACTCAAGTAAAAAAAATACTAATGCCACACTGTGAAAATACTCTACTACATCTGACAGTCCTGCATTCAGAACCTCATTCAAAAAAACCTATGTTTTATCAGCAGAATGTACTTAAAGTAAGAGAAGTGAGAGTAGTGCAGTAAACTGTTCTCCGGCAATGATTTCATATCATATCATATCATGTTTGTTTGTTTGTTGTTTGTTTCAGATCCTCAGACGGAGTCAACATGTGGCAGAACATGTTTCTGCTGCTGCTCCACAGTGTGGAAGGTACAACATGTGTAGAAATGTGACCTCTCAGAAACAGATTCAATAAGTTATGAGTTTATTTTAAGAGTAAAGTTAATTTAAAGAAAAAGAATTATACCTGTCTACTTACAGAAGTTTGTTTTTTAAGTATTTAAAATGTGATTACATATATTTTATATACATTTACTATTATTTATTTAATGTATTTGATATATATGTAATTTCTTTAATTAAATACTTTTTTTTGTATTTATTTCTTTTATGAAGAAATATAATATTTAAGATATACAGTTGTTGTCTGTTCCCTCATCACATTCAACATTATCATCGGCTGCTACTGGAAAAAAAATCACTGTTTGTTTATTTGCAGCCCAAAATAATAAATCTTAAGTTAACATCAGTTGTTTTATAATCTATACGACTTCACAACATTCGTATTTCTTAGTCCCTCCATAAAATTAAGTAAAAACTCCACAGAAACAGCCTTAACTGGAATAAAATCTCCACTGAACACAATAAGCTGAAGGATTGTGTTGTGTTGCAGCTGCAGTGGCGTCTCAGTGCTGGCAGGGGGCGACCTTCTCTGAGGCGGTGGTGTCTCCGGCGGTGGAGAGCAGCGGTATCATGCGGGTACCAGGTGTGGCGTCTCTGCCGCAGTGCGTGGCGGCGTGCTGCGACCTGCCTGATTATGACCTGGCCTGGCTGTTCGAAGGCCGCTGCTACATCCTGAACTGCCAGCAGAGGGAGAACTGTCGGCCCCGAGAGCGACCCGGGGCCGACTCCGTCCTCGCCTTTCTGCGTAGAGCGTCACCGCAGACGCTGGTGCTGCAGTCTCTGGTGAGAGGGGAGCCCTACAGTGGCCGCTGGAGGCCCCTCTCCAGGTCCTCTGAGGCCCCGGGGGACCTGGAGGCCCTGAAGGACCTGGCCCTGTTCAGCGGGCCCCGGCAAGACTTCCCTGACCCCGGCATGCAGGATGTGGAATACTCAGAGGGAAGCCAGGAGGAGAGAGGAGGGCCCGGTTCAGAGGTGGACGTGACAGAGCAGCCGTCCTTGAAAGGAGGAGACGGGTTCAACCAATCAGAGGCGTTGGACAGTCCAGAGAGGGAAGCCGCCGTGGCCCAGAATAGAGGCTCCTCTGGGGGGAACATCAGTGGTGGAGACGAGGACAAAACCAGGAGACCGACGGCAGATCCTGCTGCTGCAGAGAGAACAGTGAGTGATGAATAATACAATGAAGCCGGATCAGAACGAGGACGACTGAGGCCAAACCTCAAAGATATGACACGTCAGATTTCTGCATAAAAATGTCTAAAAACTCAGCAGAGACTCTGGTTCTGGTTCTGGTTCTCTGTCTCGTCCTGTAATATTACGTTCATGAAGTAAAGTCTAAATTACTTTTTGTGTGTTACCCTGAACATCTCAGAGGTAAACACCAGCTGTGGAGGTTCTGTGGGTGAGTTACGTGTATCCTGAATGTGTTTTTATTCTTTTGACAGACTAAAACCGAGAGCAGCACCGATCCGACACCGACGACACCGCCAGTACCACAGAAACCAACAAGTGACTCTACACAACACGACCATATAAGGACATTACTTACCACACCTGCCACTCCTCATCAGCCCATCAGCACTTCAATACAGCCAGGTAGACCTGAGAGTGTGATGTCATGATTAAAGGAGCAGTTTGTTTATTCACTGATGGAGAACGTTCGTATTGTTAATCATTGATTGTGAATATCAAAATTCTGCATTTGAATTTCTTCACTTTCTCCAGAACTTCACAGTGCACCTTAAATAACCACCATTAAAACTGCATATTTATTAACATTGGTATCAGAAAATAATAAGAAAACCAACTGTGTACATTTTATATTTTTCTACCAAAGCTTCAGACTCAGAAGCTCACCTCCTTCCTTCACCTGCAGATCAACCCCTGATGGTGTCCCTGGGAAACCCTGCAGCGGCAACACTACCCACTGTTAAACCTGAAGCTTCAGTTTCTCCTAAACCTGCAACTGGTACAGCACACACACACACACACACACACACACAGAAACATCATTAGTTGATTAGTTGACCCAGTAACATGTGAAGATATTCTGTCTCCACACACTGATGATGTCCCACTCTCTCTCTCTCTCTCTGTCTTCCGTCCCTGGTGTCGTAGTCCGAGCCACTGTAAATCGCCTCTGTAGTGTAAATCGCCTCTGTACTGAGCTGAGTTCAGTCCCAGTCTGGTATCCAACAGCATCTTCCCTGGTTGATTTTTGTGACTCCCCTCGTTATTCGTGTTCTCTCGATGTTCCACAGACATGTTGAAGATGTTCCAGTCAGCAGCCGGAGCTCCACCAGCGTCCAGCCACCCTCCAGCCAGAGCCATGACCTCTGACCCCTCCACCACCTCGACTCCCAGCACCGACCCTCCAACCACGACTGAGCCCTCTGTTACGACCGCTGCAGAGTCTGGTAAAGATAGAACACTGACTTGTTTATTTAGATGATGTGATAAATGTCACATTTTGTGCAGTTTAACCCAAAAACAGAAGTAGTTTCATTATTTCAAAGGTAAAATGATTTATTGCTGTGTTTCATAAGACAAAGTATTGAAAATGTTCAAATAAACTGAACCAGATTAAATCTTTTCTGTCCTTTTCTTCCGTCTCTGCTCTCCCTCCGTTCAGTATCAGAGGTCACGGGGTCAAACCGTGGCCCGCTGGCCGTCGTTGGTCCTGACAGGAAGTTGTTTCTCCCTGTCAGCGGCTTGTTGCTCAACGGCAGCGGAAGCACCGACGACCGCGGCATCGTCAGCTACCACTGGGATGCCGTCAGGTACAGACAGCTCCTAAAGTTTTTTAATCAGATATCCTCGGCTCATCACAGGTCAGACTCACCTGTGTGATGTTTTTCCAGTGGTCCTCCAGGGTTAAAGCTGGAGGGAGTGGACCAGGCGGTTGCCACGGCGACAGGTCTCCGGGTTGGACGCTACACCTTCAGACTGACTGTGTGTGACCAGGAGGGGGCGACAGACAGCGCCGCACTGACGGTCCGGGTCCAGGAAGGTGAGGCGGCGTCACTTCATGAGGTCCTCTGCACCTCCACAAACACTCTTTACTGTTTTCTGACATCGTGAACAAAAACAAGCGATCAATAATTAAATATTGTTTGTTTACAACCTAAAACCTCGTCACTGGTGTGTTGATACAAATGTTCTTCGGCCGTCCTTCCTCCTGCAGCCAGAAGTCTTCTTCCCGTCGCTCACGCCAGCGGCAGCCACACTCTCACTCTGCCCAACAACTCTCTGGTCCTCAGAGGCTCCGTGACGGACGGAGACCAGACGGAGGTCCACTACCTGTGGGTCCGAGACAGCCAGAGTCCTGCTGCTGGGGTCAGTACACGGAACTGATCCAGGAAGTCTGATCCAAACTGCAGAATATTTTGGAGTTAGATCAGGAGGGGAAATAAAACAATATCACAATAAAATGTAAAAACAAAAATCACCAGAGATAAAATAATGTAAAAACTAATGATTAAAGCTTTAAGACTATAACTAAGATTACATCAGAACAGGTCAAGAGTAGATCAGTAGTTTATATTATAAGCAGATTACAATTTAACAGATTTAAATAGATTATGTCACATGTTAGGATGTAAATAGTGAAGTGTCACCTGTCACGTTAGAGCTCGACCTCATTGTGGTACATGAGGCTGTTTTGGTCACACAGGCACCTGAAAAACTCAATGTTCCTGATACAGGTCAGATTAAAAATGTGTAGAATCTTTTATAACAAACAACAAGTGGTGAGTAAACTACGGAAGCCCAGAGGGGCAAGTAAGGAATGTTGTTCCTCTGCTGATCCATTTTCTGATCTAAAAACTAATATTTTTGCCAGAATAATCATTGAACACAAGATTGTATTTTATTTTCTGAAGTCACATTTTTTTTCTAGGAGATTTTTTTTTCATGTGTGAAACTAAATGAAAAGTCCCCTGGAAATTTTTTTGATCCATGTAGCAAAAAGATTTTTCGTTAAAAAGAGATGACAAAAACCTTCTGGGGGAGTGTTCCCTCCCTGAAAGATTCGTTTTTCCCAACTTTTGAAAAAATGGGGAAAAAAAAACAAACAAAAAAAAAAATCTGGAAATTTGGGGAAGAAATAAAATTCAAACAACCAAACAAAAAACCTTAAAATGGGGAAAAGAATCCATCCTGTAATATTTACAAGACAAAACTAAACTGAAATTTTTGAAACATTTAAAAAAAAAAACCTCAAATTCTTTTGGAAAAAGAAAAATAAAAAGAAGAAGAAAAAATTTCGGGGGGAAAAACCAAATTCCTTGGAACAAAAGAAAATTAGAATCTGGAATTTTCCTCCCAGAAATATCAGGAGAAATTTTCTATTTTAAGGATTTCAGGATTTTATTTTATTTTTTTATTTTTTTATATTCTCATAATTTAGGAGACATTTGTTTTCCCCAATAATCTTCCAGATTCCAAAAAATCTAAAATGTTCTGGTTGGATTGTTTTTTCTCTCAATATTGAGTGAGAAAAAATTCCTTCCCTTCCTACTTTTAAAAGAAAACATTGCTCCAAATTTGTTCTCCTCAATTTTATTTTTACCATGACTGTTGTAGTAACTGGAGATGTTCATTGGTCCTGTGATAACTTCCTGTTGTCAGGACGTGCTGTACAGCTCAGACACTCAGGCCTCTCTGTACCTGGCCAACCTGGTCGAAGGGACCTACCTGTTCCAGCTGAGGGTGACCGACGCTCAGGCCCGCTCGAGCAGCGCCACGGCCACCGTGGAGGTCCGACCAGGTAAGACAAAAGTGCTGTGGGCCGAGGGATCCTTTTTACCGTGTGCTGATCGTTGTGAGAGCAGTGAAGTTTGTCCCTGCGGTGTCTCCGTAGAGCCTGGCGGTGGAGAGGAGGTGGAGCTGGAGATGTTGGTGTCGGTGTCTCAGGTCAGCGTGGCTCAGAGGGACACGGTGGTCCGACAGCTCGCCGCTCTGCTCCACGTGCTCGACAGCGACATCCAGGTCCGAGCGCTGCAGGGCCACTCCCACCTCAGGTACCAGGTGTACTTACATCATCCATCTATAAACTAAGTTTTAATGGACCAGTCCGTAGATTTGGTGAAGAAATGTTAATGAGCTGAGAAAGATCCTCATTTATTGCTGCCTAAACAAACTAATGTGTGTGTGTGTGTGTGTGTGTGTGTAGCACGGTGTTGCGGTTCTCTGTTCGAGGCCCGTCTGGCCCGATTTTTTCCGGCTCCCGGCTGGTGGGTCTGCTGAGAAACCAGCTGCTCAGAGAGAAGAGCGACTACCTTCTGTTCAGAGTCCTGAGAGTCGACACCGTCTGTGAGTTCGTCTGGTTCAGTTTAATGAATCTTAATCTTTGTTGAAGCTTCAGCTGGTGGCGCCACGCTCAGACCGCCTGAAACTCTCCAAACAAACAGCAGTTCACTGTAGTTCTGACTGTTTGCAGGTCTGATCATTTAAAGAACAGATGATTTAATCTTAAATCCTTAAATTATTATTGAAGGAAAGTTACTTCAGGGGTGAGAAACAAGATACAGCTGACCAACATCAAAGTGATGAAAATGCTTAAAAATGAAAGTGATAAAGTGTTTATGAATTGAAAGTTAGAGTGATGAACTGAACACTGAGTTGATGAACGCTGTGAATCATCTGTGTTAATGTCGCCTGTCTTTAAGTTATTATTTACAACAAGTTAGAATTTTATCACTTAGGCCTAAAATGCTTTTAACAGAAAAGAAGAAGCTATGGATGTTTCAGACCTTATTAAAAAAAAACAGCAACACACCAACACTGTTCCCACATTTATTTAAATGAAGGATCTGCACATGAACACTTGAGAAGCAGGTGTATGCTAAGCTAACAGTAATGCTAACAACAATCTTGATGTGTAGAAATCATTTGAAAGAAATCAATGACTCGATTCTTCTCAGCTCTCTCTGTCGTCGTGTTTTTGTCCCGTCTTCTCTCAGTGTGCCTGCTGCGCTGTTCGGGGCGTGGCCAGTGTGATCCAATCAGCAAGGAGTGCACCTGCGACCCCTTCTGGACGGAGAACCTGATTCGTCGTTACCTCGGCGACGGAGAGAGCAACTGTGGTAACTACGAGCTCTAATCATTGGTCGTACTGGGCACAGTTAGAATAACAAAGCTGATTCCTTCCATTTGTTTTCAGGAGAGATTTTGAATTCAGCATCAGATCAAAAAATATGACGTTTTCTTTGCCTCACGTGAAGAAGTCACGACTTGTTTCTGTTGATACAGTTTCATTGAGCTGGTTTGATGTTTCAGAGTGGAGGGTGCTGTACGTCATCCTGACCAGCTTCATGCTCATGGTGTTCATCCTGTCTGTCAGCTGGACCTTCATCTGCTGCTGCAGGAGGTGAACACGCGTCTCCAGACGTCACTTCAACACTGTGATGGAGCCGACAGTGTTACTGAACATAAATGTGAATCTGTTGGTTTGACTGTGTTCAGGAGGAGACAGACGAAGGTGAGGAAGAAGACCAAGTACACCATCCTGGACAACATGGACGAGCAGGAGCGGGTGGAGCTGCGACCCAAATTCAGTGAGTCGCTTTAAATCATGTCCACATGTGGAAGTGACGACAAAAATCTGTTCTGAGCGTTGGCAGAAGATTTTTGTTGAGACAGTGAAGAAACATTTTATTTGTAAAGTTCATCATGAAGTGAAGTGATGATGTTTCATAACCAACAGAATAACCAACCAATTCTGATCTAAAGTGTTTTTGTTCCGTACATTTTTGCCAGGATGAATTTAAATTCCTTGTTTTTCCATCTGGGAAAACATGAAAAATGAAAATCAATTATTTTTCTTCTAGATGTTTCCCCTCTTATCAGATGTTTTACCAGTTTCACAAATGAAAGGAGATCTATGAAATAAAAAATCTGAAATTTTCTTCTTCCTCCTAGAAAAATAATCTGAATTTTTAGGATAAAATCTGAATTGTGACAAATGTACAAGAAAGAAACCACAACACGTCACCGTCGACAAAGTAAGAATGAAAAAAATAGGAACAATTTTCAAGCCCTCATCATGTAGAAACACTTTGACTCACACCTGAACATGTTGTTTGTCCTGCAGAAACTCAGTTTCACACAAAGCTGGATGATTAAAAAAAAGTCCAAGCAGTGAACATCTTTGGTCCGGACGTCTGGAGCTAACTGTCAAAACAAAATCACCCGAGTTTCACATGAGAAGAATTCAGGAAACTAAACAGTGTGTGTAGGAAATGGCAGCAGGTTTAAAGGAAGCTCAGACTCAAACACCTTTCCTCTCTGCAGGTATCAAACATCGCAGCACAGAGCACAACTCCAGCCTGATGATGTCAGAGTCCGAGCTGGACAGCGACCAGGACACCATCTTCAGTCGGGACCGACCCGTCCGCAGCAGGAACCGGCTCAGCGCCCAGGCCATCCGCAACGGAAACGCCTTCGGCTGAGAGGACGCCTCGCCTCCTGCCGACATGGACCAGACTCAGCGGGAGCTTTTGCTCTCTGGCTGCGAGAGATTAACTTCTTAACGTTTAAAGAACTTCATTACCCAGAAATCCTGTGATGTGAGGTCAGTAAATGAACCAGTGTCCCATCTCAGGGTCAATCTCCTTCGAAGGATTTAAAGTCCAGAGAAACCTGTGACTTCTGACACAGGATGAGGTCGGGACAACCTGGAGGACCCGAGATGAGACATTCAGGACTGAATCAGACTGATAAAGGACGTAAAGAGGAATCTGACATCATCTTCCCCACAGCTGGATGAGAAGATGGACGAAGCATCACTGTGCGTCTGGTACAGAGAACGATCCAGGATGGGATTAGCTTAGCCTAGCACAAAGACTCGATGCAAAGGGGAACTGCTAGCCTCACCCCAACAAAAGAACACAAAAATCCACCTTCCAAAACTCAAAGTCTGTCTGATTTACATGTTGTAGCTTGTTAGCTAACAAGCTAGCCACCAGGGGTAATGACCTAGAAGCTAACGCAAAGCTAACGCCAACAAAAATTCCCAAACCCCTAAAACAGTGGTGTCAAACTGATCCAGTAAAGGGCCATGTGGCTGCAGGTTTTCATTCCAACCAAGCAAGAACACACCTGATCAGGTGTGTTCTTGCTTGGTTGGAATGAAAACAGGTGTGTTCTTGCTTGGTTGGGATGAAAACCTGCAGCCACATGGCCCTTTACTGGGTCAGTTTGACACATGTGCCCTAAAACTTCAACTGGACTGAGAATTTAACTTTGTAATTTAAAAATTCTTGGCCTGGAAGCTAACTGGAAGCTAACTGGAAGCTAACTGGAAGCTCCCTTTTGTCCATTTCGGGACACATTTAGCGTAGCTTAACAGAAAGACTGGCACTGCTAGCCTAGCAGTCTGATTAGCATGTCATGGCTAATTTAGCAATACACATTTTAAAATGAGAAATTCTGGTTTTAGCAGCTGTTAGCAGTGAAGCTACTTGTCAACAAAATTGACTTGACTGTTAATGGAGACACAACATGTAAATCTGATCAGAGATCAGGCGGCCGTCACTCCAGAGCTCATTAACACCCAAAACATATTTTTAATATCCTGAACACCAAATTTATTAACTTGTGTGAAGAAAGAAAAAAAAGAAACTTGTCACAAGGTTAAATATTACAACTTCCTCTTTAATTTTCATTAGCATCTACAGTCAGGATACAAAATGTATGTTTCTTTATCTATCAACTATGAAGACAACATTATATTACAATTAAGACGAATTTCACTTAACATTAGAAACACAATCTGCAGTACAAACTCAACAGGAACTCTCAGTACTCAACAACAGTGGATGGCAGTAATCGATTACTTTGCTATTTACTGTATCGGCTCAAATGTAGAACCTTCTGTTTGATCCGGTTCCTGCAGGAGGGGACGTGACTCCTGGTTCTCATACGTTCACATCAGAGTTGCTTGATTTGTGAGTCAACTGGATAAAAGCCTGAAGCACTTTTAAGTTTTCTGAAGCTGGTTTAAAATATCTGAACAGGAACTTTATTCACTGTTTTGGATGAAACTGGATGATATTTTATGCCTCAGCTCTGGACAGCGCTCGTTTTAAACCAGCTCTGGAACCTTAGATCATGGCTCCCGTCTGATGAGTCAAATCAAGCTAAAGACTAAGACTCTGCTGCACCTGTAACCACACCCCCTCAGTGATGTCACTGCAGGTGAGAAGTTAAACCAACCGAGATCTTCAGGGGTGATTTAGTTATTCTGTAATCATAATTAATAACACTGTTGTTCAACACTAAGATTTTATGGCACTTTACTTTCAGGTAAGAGAAAAGCTTTGTGTGTTTCAGCTTCTGTCAGATTAAAATCTACATGGTAATAAAAAACAACTTCACTACAATAATTATAAATCTTTTAAGGGTTTATTCTTTTATCTTCATACAGAAATCTGTTAATAACATTATCTCTGCTGAAGACTCCGCTGCATGCATCGGGCCAACACTGATTTATGTATTTATGAACATGTTTTATTGGCGCTGAGCTCGAACAGATGTTAGTGAAATGTGTGGAAAGACCCTGGTAGGTTTTGTATAAATGGCACACGCCGTAAATGACTAAAAATTAAATTGTGATGCTTGAAATGTGAACACGTGTTCTTATTGGTTCAACCGTCGGCTCATAGAAGCATTTCAATAATAAAAAAATACAGTTTTCACGTTGACCGACGTTCTACAGGAAGTTTAACACGAACAGGATTTTACAAAAACAGATTATCGTTGTGCTTTTTAATTTTTTTTTATCACAGTAAATCTCATCTGACTCTGAGACCAAACTATGTGCTGCTGGAGCATGAGATCAATATGACGCTGCGTTCAGGTCCCATCTGTGCTGTTGTGATTCTGAGTTCAGAGCAGATTTTTAAACATATCAGTCAGATGAATTAAATGATTGGTGGTGATGCTGTAACTGGCCAATCAGAAGCGAGTGTTTCCCTCAGAACCTAATACACACTCGATCGTGCAGTTAAATATTTTCTCCAGCGTCTCAGTGATCTGAGTCTCACGTTTCAGCATCAAACACAAAGATTAAACCTAAAAGTTTTCAGAACTGACGTCGTCAAACATGAACAAGATTTATTATTTATTGCTGAAAGACTTTTTCTACACATCCACAGTTTTTGTCTGAAAAAAGGCAACAGAGGAGAAAAAAACTGGACTGTTTCAGTTCAGTGACGAACGTCTGACAGGTCAATAAATCATATTTTAGATTTTTACTCGACTACTTTCAGTTTATTGGTCAACTCGACTACAATGTATTTCAGTGATGTTACAGTTAAATTAAATCAATAAGAACCTCAGATGTGTTCAGTTATGACCACTTCACTGAAGACTGCATGTGTGCGGGCGTCGTACCGCCGTGTTTCAGGGCTTCAGCCCTCCGAAGCACATGTACTTGACCTCCAGATACTCTTTGATGCCGTGTTTAGAGCCTTCGCAGCCCAGACCGGACTGTTTGACGCCGCCGAACGACGCCTCTGGGGTGGACAGCAGACCCTCGTTGATGCCGACGATCCCGACCTCCAACGCCTCCGCCACCCGCCAGATCTGACTCACATCCTGAGAGTAGCAGTAACCTGGAGAAGAGACAGAGAGGGAGGTCAGCAGCAGCAGCCGTTCAGCCAGTGACGTCAGTTCAGTCATGAGAAGTTCACTGAGAAATCTTCACTGAAGCTGCGACGCTCACGTGTCAAACAGGGATTCTTTTTCCCCGAGGAGGAAACTTTTTTTTTTCATTTATGATCAGAATGAAAAATAAAGTTTAACACAGTTACTAACACACTGAGGTGAACTCACCTGCCAGCCCGACATTAGAGGCGTTAGCGATCGCCAGCGCCTCCTCCTCCGTGTCGAACCTGCAGGTCAGAAACAAAACTTCTGATTGGTCGACAAACATCTGCAGCACCTGAACACACCGAGCTCACAGCTGCTTCCTCAGGATTTACTTCTGGTTTCCATGCAGAAGCACCTGTGGGTCCAGTTTAACAGCCGACTGACTCAAAGTAAAACACGTGAAGCCTGCAGAGCGCTGGGTGTGAGCGGCGTACGGACCTGATGACGGGCAGCAGCGGGCCGAACGTCTCCTCCTTCATGCAGAGCATCTCTGTGGAGACGTTGGCGAGCAGCGTGGGCTCCATGAACGACCCGTCCAGACGCTTCCCGCCCTTCAGCACCTTCGCTCCTTTGGACACTGCGTCCGATACCTGGTGGGCCACCTGCAGACACACGAGAGCTCAGCTGCCATTTAAAAAACAGTCTACAGATGAGAATGATTCTGACGTGGAGCCTTTAAAAAAATATTTATTTTTAAGATGAACAGTGTTACAGCTCAAATGATAAATCAATAAGTTGTCAGGTATTAAATTAATCACCAACTATTTTGATGATTGTCTGAGACAGTGTGATAATATGTCTCCTGGCTCCACAGTTACCTTCTCTGCAGCTCTGGTGTTGATGAGTGGCCCCTGGGTCGTTTCAGGCTCCAAGCCGTGACCCACACGGAGCTCGGCGTCCATCGCTTGGCCCAGCTTCTCCATGAAGCGGTCGTGGATGCCGCTCTGCACCAGAAAGCGGTTGGAGCACACGCACGTCTACAGAAGGAGGACGAGGACAGAAAACATTACGCTGCAGCGGCCGACACCACGCCGACACACAGCACCGTCACCTCATACCTGTCCGGAGTTCCTGAACTTGGAGCCCATGGCTCCGGCCACCGCCTTGTCCACGTCAGCGCTGTCAAACACGATGAAGGGGGCGTGGCCTCCCAGCTCCATCGACGCCTTCTTCACTGTGTCGGCAGCCATTTTCAGCAGCACCTGAAACAATGATTCTACATGTTTTCCTGCTGAATGGATGGAACAACAACGACTGATCAAAACTACTTTTAATAACGTTTGTCTGTTTTTAAACAGCCGTGTGCAGGCAAAGATGAGGTCAACTCATTCTGAACACCAGTCATTAAATTAATTTCATGATTGTCCAACATGGTGACAAACATGAACTGTAATAACTGCAGGCAGCAGTCAGAGGTCGGACCTTGCCGGTGGCGGTGGAGCCGGTGAAGGAGATCTTGGCCACCAGCGGGTCGGTGCAGAGAACCTCCCCGACAGAAGGAGTCTTCTCTCTGGAACAAGGAACCACGTTGAACACCCCGGCAGGGATCCCGGCCTGCTCTGCCAGCTGCAACACAGGACAGAATCACATCATTCAGAGAAGAATCAGAAGATTAACTAACAGAGCGTTAAATGTTCAGTGCACGGACCTCAGCCAGAGCCAGCGCTGACAGCGGCGTGTCCTCGGCAGGTTTGACCACCACGGTGCAGCCGGCGGCCAGAGCGGCTCCGACCTTCCTGGTGATCATGGCGCTCGGGAAGTTCCACTGTGGAACAACATGAGAGTTACTGAACTACCCTCCGTCTGAAGAATGATGACATCACAGCTGAAACACTAACTTCACTGGGAATTTACTAATTCTAAATCAGCCCGGGAATCTTCCTCTGGATCGTACGTTTTCATATCCACAACATAAACTACGATACTGATAAACTGTCTAAAATGTCTGTGATTGGCCAATAATCAGTCAGGCTCCACTGGAACCCTTTTCTCATTGGCTGCCCACCGGTGTGATGATGGAGGCCACGCCCACAGGCTGCTTGAGCAGGAGGATCTTTCGGTCTTTGATGGGCGACGGGACGATATCGCCGTACACTCGCCGGGCCTCCTCAGAGAACCACTCCAGGAAGGAGGCGGCGTACGTGATCTCCCCGACAGCCTCCCGCAACGGCTTCCCCTGCAACACACACACACAGACACACACACACACAGTGTAAATAATCCACTGACCTCACTGTTGACCGTCTCCACTGGGACTATTTCTAAATCATAAAGTAGTTCCGGTGAGATCTGTTGTGACAGTTTCTCTGTGGATGATTTACAGTCTGTCACAGCTTCAGAGGGAAATACTCTTTTACTTCACTACATTTATAGGACTGTTGTAGTTATTAAGATTTTCACACACAAACATTTGAAGAGTTTATCAATGATGCTGTTGTTGTAAATCCATCTTGTCTACAGCTGAAACAATTAGATTTCCTCCTCATCGAGAAGTTGACTCATGAACCACTGCACTCCTTCTTACAGAAGCTTTAACTCAGCATCCATCCCTGCAAGATGAGGACTGCCTGTTTTTTCTTTCATTTATTCCATGTATGTGCTCTTCATTTACCTGTCTCTCTTTTTTTTTTTTTAAATTTACTTATTTACTTATTATTGTTCGTCTTGTCACACGTGTGTGTGTCGTCAGCTTCATCGTACTCACGCTCTCGAACGTGATCAGTTTGGCCAAGTCTTCTTTGTGCAGCGTCAGCAGGTCGAACCACTTCCTCAACAGGATGCTCCTCTCCTGCAGGACAACCAATCAGATCACATCAGGAAGCGACATGTTCGTTCGTCTTCATTTATTTGTTGTTTCACAATCGTGATTTGAGTTAATATTTTAAAAAACCTGGCAGAGATCACGGCAGCTTCATGTGAACGGTGATGGATTAAGTTTCCTCTCTGATAGTGAAGTGTTAATGAGCTGGATTAATATTAAACCGAGTGCAAAGTGTAACAACACCTGAACACTGAGCAGGTCCTTCAGGGTCAAACTGCAAAAAACAAAGTTCATTTAAAACGGCCTCAGTGGACCAAATGAATCTGAATCTGAGGTTTGACAACATTTTGAAAGTGTCCAGGCTCCTTCACCTGTTCACCTGTTCGTCATCTGGATCTGCTGAAGCTTTACACAATCACAAAACAGGATTTCAAACATGTTTCCAAAAGCAGATTAAAAAGAAAATGAATAGCAGCTGAATTATCAGATCACAGGAACCCAGAGTGTTAGTGAGACACGTGCAGCCTCCTGCATCGCTGAGCAGCTGCGAGTCTCTTTCACAGCCGGTCTGCATCTTATTCAGAGTTATTCACCGCTGCATGTGTTTCTCCTGCAGAGATCATTCTTAATGTAAGAAAAGGAGAAGTATTGTTTTTTTTAAAACATTTGCCATAATGTTTGAACTGATACTCTGGTGTTTAACGAGTAGATGTTGTGTTATAAACGACACACGTTGGACTTTGTCCTTCTTGTCCTGTGACACTGTGACCAGGTCAAGATTAAAATCACTGACCAGGTAACGACTTCGTCTCCACACGCAGAAACAAGCTGTTCACTCTGCAGCACTGTTTCATATTTCTGCTGCTCCGTGCTGGAATGTAATTAAGTACATGTACTCTATTACTGGAGTATAATTTTGAGGTAATTGTACTGAAGTTGTACTCTAAACTGCCCAACGATCAGCTGAAAGCAGCCGAGTCTTCATCAGCTGCAACATGACAGTTGTAGATGTGCATCAGTATTTATAATCCATGTAAGTTATTCTGACACCGTTCTGCTTCATGAGTACTTTTACTTTATGATGTTAATACTTTTACTAAGAAGATCTGATTATTTCTTCCACCCTGCTGCAGTTATTAGACTGTGCATGGTTTGACAGATCAGCCTCGTTCATCAGGTGGATGTTTGATCAATTACAGATAATCAGTCAATGTTCAGCCGCTCTCCTAAACCTCTTCACTGACACGATAAGCCTCAGTTCACTCGCGGTGCATCACACGTTTATGAACTGCACAATTACACCTGCAACAATGTCCTCATGCAAAACTCCATTCAGAAATTTCGCAATTTAATGCTTATCGGCGACGTTTTATGTTTTTATTATGCATTCATAATCATTAAGAGACTCTCTTCTCTCTGACATGCAAACCTCTGCAGGTCGTTTGTTATTTCTTGGTGGGACTTTTTGGTTCATGCTTCTTCCTGACAAAACGAGGGTAGCAGCAGGCAAAGAGACTCTAAAGTGAAACATGAGATTTTAACTCAACACTGTGTTTTCTGGTGAATTCTGCACAAGCCGAATTGAAGTCTGGGTCCTTTAAGTAGAGAACTAATACAGTGTTGCAGTGTTTTTAGGTGTTTTTATGGCGAATGTGCAACATTTCTTCTTAAATTGTCAGATTATAAAATGGAGTTTGGTACATAGCGGAAGTACCTTAGCAGTGCACTGCTTCCAGGAATGAAACGCCTTGTACGCAGCGTCCACAGCCTGCTTGGCCTCAGCCGGGCCACAGTCTGCCACCCGGGTTATCTCCTTCCCAGTGGCCGGGTCCAGCACCGGGAACACCGAGGCTGCGGAGACCCAGCGGCCGTCCACGTAGCCCTGCGTCCGCAGCAGCGGAGCGGTGACATCCAGGCTGTAGTGTCTGTGCATGGCGGCGGGCAGGCCGGGGAGGACCTGCCGGAGGAAGCAGCGAGTCCTCAGCACACAGAGAGCGGACATGCCGGGGCTGAGTGTGTGTGTGGGACGCTCACTGTGTGCTGGCGGAAGGTTGTGTGTCCCTGCAGCTCGGTGACGGACTGTCAGACCTCCAGCAGCCTCCCGTCGGTTTCAACCGGTCCTGAGGAGACCGCGCGCATCACGTGACCGCGCACCAAACACAACCGGAGAGGCCTTCAGGGTCCTCTTCTGCTCCACAGCGCTGATGCGTTCAATGTCCAACATATAACAGGCCAGGACAAAAGCTTAATTCAGTCATCACAAAGGAATAAAAGGAAGTCTAAATCATGATGTGCTGGATTCAAAATGATGTATGATAAATAAATTATACTTAAGTATTAAAAGTACATTTTATATATATTTAATGTATGTGTTGAGTGATAAAATATTCTACTTGGACTCTGATGCAGCATTTAATTCAAATAAATGTAATAGAGTGGAAGTATAAACTAGCAGAGAATTAAAATAAGTCAAGTTCCTCAAAATTGTACTTGAGTAAATGTACTCTGTTACATTCCATCACACTGAGTCTAAACCTTTCATACACCTGAAATAAAGAATAGAAATGTAAATATGTATTAAAAATAAAAGAGATATCATATTTTAGTGTCTTTCAACAGTGTTGTAGCCTAAATGTGCATAACAGTCATAACTTGAGTAAAGATATGGTGTTATTATGTTCAAGTCACACACGTGAATATTACTTCAAATATCTGATATAAAATGTCAAAACTAGTGTTGTGGCAATAAATGTACTATTTTAACAAATATACAGATTCAAATAAAACATATATTTACATGTATATACAACCTGTTTACTGATCTGTGTTACAACTCGCTGTCATTATTTTGTAATTTAGAGTTTTTACCAAAGTACGTGAAAATATGTATTTATTAATGAATATTGGAGCCAATAATCAATCAGGTTCATAATCTGTTGACCCGGTTTAGTTACATGATATCAATCTATGTAAAATTTAAAATTTTAAAATTTTATTTGCACTTTTGATTCTTAAGTACATTTGATATCAGATACTTTAAGACTTTTACTCGAGTAATATTCATGTGTGTGACTTTGCTTTTTCACCTTTTACTCGTTCTGAGTTTCTCACATCTCATATTTTAACAAATACAGTCAAGCAATAATGTCTTAATAATCTAAAGGGTTAGTTTGTAAAACATTTAAACATTTGTATTGTTTTATGTGGGCTGTAAACATGCTCGTGACAGGTTCTGACTCAGGACTGTATGATGGGTTTGTCATGTTGAGTTCTGTTTCTCCTGAAGTGAAACACAACTGATCAGGCAGCTGGTTTCTGTTTCCCAGCTGACTTGTTGTAAATGTTGTCAGCTGTTCACAGCTGTAGTTCCTCCGTCCTCCTCTGGGGCTCCTGCAGGTTTTATTTTCCCTTTCCAAACTCAGACCAGTTCAGCTGGTTCTGGACTTCTGTTCCTGTTTATTTAATGTTCTTCTGGTTCTGTTTGTTATCGACATGCTGACGTGGAAGAGCATTTACTCTGTACTGTTCTACTCTGATGCATCTCTGAGGGACATATTCAATTCTTATTTTACACTTTTAGTTACTAGTTTCTTTTCAGGTTAAATTGTACTTAAAAAACATGCTTATTGCATCTTCTTGCATCTCATTGCATCACTGATAATCTTCTAATAATATCTGAATAATAAATGGGTCCAGTTTGCATGAGTATTTTCACTTTTGATCCATTAAATATAAATATAAACGCGTATGGTTAGAAAAATGTATTTGTAGGTTAAATTAAGTTGATGAAGTAAAGAATACTGAGTGCGCTGCTGATATTTTACTGCAACAGCAGAGCGAGATCACAAGTGCTCGCAAGGAAAATCAACAACAAGAAAATTCGATCAGAATAAGTTCACGTTATCATGACACACAAACTCAAAATATTATAACAAGAAACATTTCTTGGCAGGTCCAGTCCTGGATATTTTCTGCCCTCTGCACATTAAACTGGGTTAATTATTTCTGTCTCTTACTGTAAAATGTTTATCATGTGTCCCAGTAAAGACTAAATAAAGGACTGTGTGTGTCCTCCTCCTCCCTCTGTCAGTGTTCAGTATCCATGTTGGGTTTTATGTGTTCTGCATTCCTCCAGCAGTCTGGTGAGGAATGAAAAGTGATGATGTCTGGAAAGTGAAACTTAAGGAAACAGTCTCAGGTATAAGAGCAGCAGAGATGAGACTTCCTGGACACAATCAGAGCGAGGATGGGTGTTCAAGGACTGACCACATTCTTAGAGAATCACCAGCTGATCTACCGGGACGTCCGGTTCCGGATGAGCCGTCTGGTGATCGATGGCTGCAACCTGCTCCACTTGCTGTACTTTCACTCAGGTAGGACAGAGAATATTCTGACTGGACTCCACAGGTGCTCCAGGTCAGAAATACTTAACTTGTACTCTGATTACTCTCATCTGACAGCTAGTCAGCAGATTCACTGTCAGGTTAATTTAAACTTTGATTATCAGGTATTTTTGTGAGGTGTTTTAGTTCATTTAACCTACTCTATAACTATAACTATATAACTTCTCTATAAAACTGTTGGCAAGTTTAATCCATAACAAAGCATCATATTTAATAAGCTGATCATTGGCGCCTTGAACACAGAAGTATGTGATATAATCAGCAGCTTGTTTACGTGTAATAAACAGCTGTAACTCTACAGTGTGTTTATCAGTTTAACCCATCAAGTGACAGCAGCACATCCGGGTACTTTGTCCTTGCGTCATGCCCCGCCCCCTTTCAGTGTCAACAGTCTGACTGGCGCTGAATTCAGACTCTGGGTCTCTAACAAGTTAATGGTGTAACATAAGAATATCATGTGGATTTTTAGTAGCTTTCAGTAGCCTTAATTTCATGGTCAGAGGAGAACAATCGTGTTATATTGTAGTCGATCCACGTTGGGCGTCATTATATATTATATATATATATATATATATATATATATATATATATATATATATATATATAGAGAGAGAGAGAGAGAGAGAGAGAGAGAGAGAGAGAGAGAGAGAGAGAGAAAATGAAGTGGATGATGTTCGGTCTGCACCTGACACACAAAACTACTATATTGGGTCCAGGTCATTTTTCTGTCATCTCTCGTCTTTTCTGTCTTTACACCGCTGTAGTGAAGCTGTCTCTGTTTTAATAATAATAAAAACAAACACTCGGTTTAGCTCCACTGGTTACGTAACGCTGTTTACAAAGTCCATCATTAGAAAGTAGGTCAGCTCAGTTTTGTGAGTGTTATTAAGATTAAAACAAACCGCGGTTTGTAGAGGGGAGAGCAACCAAACTCCATTGTAAAATCAGGAGTTTTATGGTCAGGCATCATTTTTTCACGGTAAAAGCTGTAGTTACATCTTTACAAAGGCTCTTTTTTGATTCACCTCGATCTACAGAAACAATCGGCACACATGTCATTCAGTCAGTGATATCATTAACTGACCTGTGACGAGGTGTTGACGCGTATCGACCGGTCGGGTCTCACAGATACATGGGATCTCTTCTCTTTAATCTGGCGCCAACACGAGCGTCTGTTTTCAAAGGGGGCGTGGTCGTTTTGTCAGCGTACAGGACGGCACCAAACCTCAGGATGGATTTTATATGTTTTTATGTGTTTACAGCTGCTGATGTATGTAACGCTGTTACTGAGATGATACATGACAGTTAAATATTGAATCTGTATGTAAAAACCACATCCTGACATGTAAATGTGACAGCTGTAATCACTCATAAAAACATTGTAAAAACCATCCTGTGGTTTGGTGCTGCCCTGTACTCTGACCATATAAGGAGTAGTTGACGTTTATGATCATCAGAGAACATAACAAATGTTGTTTTTGGTTCCTCTCTGTTTCCTGAATATATCCATGTGTGTGAATGTGTGAATGAGAGGCATTAGCTTATAGCACTTTGTAGAAGGAGCCCACTCCATTGACGTGTATCAGTTAATGGGGCGGAGCTGCCTGCTCCAATATGGCGGCAACGTCAACGTATTGCAGCAAGACCAACCTGCTCAACCTCGTCCTATGTATACATGTCTACGGAACTATATACCAGATGGAAACATGGCGGATAGCGCATATGCTGAAAAGTTCCCGGTTATGTGTCCCACTGAATATGCACAGTAGAGGTTCCCTCCATAGACATAATATACGTAGACGCCTCATAGCGTGCTGGAACGTATTCCGGCGTCGCCGCCATCTTGGTTAGGTCTCCTCAATGTACGCCAGCACCAGAGTCAATCGGAATCAACGGAGAACGAGCAGACCGCGGGGGATTACCTTTCACAAGTAAGATTATATCATAATTAAATCTCTGCCGTTTGTAACCGTGCGAAAATCCAGTAAAAATTTGGGAGGTTATGATTATTGTAGAAATAAATGCAGGGGGGGGTCACATTGAAGACCCATCCAAGATGGCGGCTGCACTGCTAGGTTAGCTCCAATAGGCGGCGTCAGTCTATGAGGTGTATATTATGTCTATGGTTCCCTCCGCTGGCCCGGCCCAGGAGTTCTCTGATACCTAATGATGACGCCACAGATTTGAAATCACTTTTACCACTTTATTGATAGTTTTACAAATACAAAAGCTCCATGGATCAAAAATTAATAATAATAATAGTTTCACAGGCATATTTTTTTTATAATGGCGACCTGCAGGGACATTATGTGACCAGACTGGAAACAAAATTGAGTCGCGCGCTCCCAGGGTCTGCAAACAATCTGTTGTATTTACTGAATTCAATTTTGTATTATTATAGATTATAATTTGTGTGTCAAACACAGATTTATAAGATTTTTAAGATATTTTACTCAAAACCACGAAAAGAAAGATTATGTTCAAACATTTACATTTGGTGGAGAAACAATCCACAGTAATAAATCATGAGTCTCTGTTTCCTTTGGTTGATCGCTCAGGTCTGGACCAGAACCATGGTGGGGAGTATGCTGCGTTTGAGAACCAGGTTGAGAAGTTCATCGCAGCACTCAGAGCCTGTGAGATCAAACCGTATGTGGTGCTGGACGGGGGCACGGACCCCACCGACAAGAAGCTTGAAACAGTGACGCAGAGAGCTGAGGAACGGATCCAGAGAGCCCATCTAGCGGCAGTGGGTGGCAGCCAGGAGAACATCATGCCAGAGCTGGTCAAGATGGTGTTCAAACAGACGCTGGCCCGGCTGGAGGTTCCGGTGGCTAAGTGCTACGGGGAGGCCGACCAGGAGATTGCCGCCCTCGCCAATGAGTGGAACTGTCCGGTGCTCTCCAACGACAGCGACTTCTTCATCTTCGACCTCTCAGCAGGGCTGCTGCCGATCTCCCATTTCCAGTGGGAGGCGCTGGAGCAGAGCGGCTCACGGCGCTACATCCCCTGTAAGAACTACAAAACCTCCAACATCTGCATCCTCTTCAGCATCCAGCCGCAGATCCTACCTGCCTTCGCAGCCTTGGCTGGGAACGACTACGTGAAGCTGCAGAAGGAATCATTCATCCGCTGGACTCAGTTCTGCCCAGCAAGTGCTGTGAAACCGAGCCGCCTGGAGGGGCTGCTCTGCTGGCTGAGGAGCTTCCACCAGCCTCAGGAGGCCTTCGAGGCGGCGCTGGAGCTGATTGGAACGCTGAGCGAGAAGAGAAAGGCAGAGGTGCTGCAAGGCTTGCATCTTGGCATGGAGGAGTACCGGCTCCCTCCCAGCTCCCTGAAGAGGTTCTTCCTCCACGGGACAGCACCTCCATTCCCAGCAGAGGAGAAGGTAATAAAATCCTTTACTCTAAGCCTGGTGCAACCAAACACACACTACAGAATTTGCAGCAACGAAGGCTGACTGTTGTGTTTCTTCGCTCAGTGAATAAACTCAGACGTGTTCAGTGAATCTCTGAAGGTCACTTGAGAAAATATACTGACTTTGTTCTGCTCTGTCCTCCTGCAGACGGCGGGTCTCATCCCAGACTGGATCCGGCTGCCGTTTACGCAGGCCCGGCTGCCTTCAGACATCCTGGATGTGCTGCTCCTGCAGAGGATGAACCTCGGCTGCCCCGTGGCCAACGCCGACACGCCCAGCGCTTACCTGACATCCAGGCCGATCCGCCAGGTGATGTACGGGCTGCTGCTGGGTCGCAGAGGGGGGCCGGTTCAGGAGAGAGACAGAGAAGGATTCCAGCTGAAGTTCATCCCAGTCCAACCAGCCTTCAGAGGAGTCGCCAAGCAGCTGCAGCTCAACTCACTGGACCAGGTGAAGCTTTCAGGGTTCAGTGAAACTGACAGGAAGTGAGAGAGAGGCAACATTTTGTAACACGCTGTAAAACACAACAGTTTAATCTCAAAGCTCAGGAGGAGCAAGTCAGTTTTTATTTTGAGTCTTATCATATGAGCTGAATACTTACTGTTATGGCAACACTGTGCTGTCTGTCATATTTATGTTTAGATAAAGTTACAGTGAAATTGATAACTCCACATTGACCCGCCTCTTCCTGTGTGATGGCTGCAGGCGGAGCCCTCTCAGCGTCTGCAGGTGTTGCTGGAGGCTCTGGGGGTGACGGAGGCCTCTCTGAACCGCCTGCCTCCTCGGCTGCGCCTCCTGGTGGCCGTCACCTGCTACTGGATGCAGAGAGCTCAGCCTTGTCCAGGCGAGAGGCTGCTGAGGGCGCTGCTGCTGGGAGTGACTAATGGAGACGCTCTGAGACGCCAAGCAGGTATTAAACACAAACACGTCCTGACAGCTGAGGTCTCCTTGATATCTGGGTTATTTTCTGTCATCACGTTATCTGATAAATCACTGTGTGTGTGTGTGTGTGTGTGTGTTTGGCAGATCTGCAGATTCAGAATCAAAAGCTGGATGTGGGCGTGGCTCACGCCTTCAGCCAATGGCAGGTGTGCATGAAGGACAGCATCCACCTGAACCAGCTGCTGGGTTACCCATTACCTGAACCACAGATCGCCAAGTGAGTGGCAGTAATATTGAAAAAAAACTGGTACTTCAGTTTTCATTCATTCTGACATGGACAAATGGGTGCTTCACCTTATTGTTCTGTTATTAAGAAAGTGAGAGACACTTTCTTCAGTTGCTGCTGGCCTGATCAACATCTGTAAGACTGGAGATGGTGATGCTCATGTCACTTACGTCCACAGCGCTTTATGCTTCATTCCTCACAAAACAATGAAATATAAGCTCATCCAGCAGATGTCCTTGTCCCTGATCTTGTTCTTCTGATGTTTTCCAGGTTGTACGAGGGGACAGTGGTCCACAATCTTGTCCACCAGATGAGGACAAGAAAAATGAGGTGGCTGAAGTACAACCCCTCTAGTGTTAAACAGTACAAAGCCATGCTGTCCGTTGTCCACCAGTCTTTCAGTCAAGAGGTGACAAAACCCTCAGTTACTCAGAAGACACCGACGTCTCCGCGCCGGCAGCATCTGGGCGACCTGACCACCAGCCTGCAGCAGCTGTTCCTCCAGTATGAAGATGATGAGGAGACCATGACCGAAGCCGACAGCGTGGTCAGAGCACACCAGGACCGAGATCTGGATGACTTGCTGTCAGTGAAAACACGTTACAGAGCCAGAGAGAGAATCAACTCTGGCAAAAACCCAGACCTGGTTCTGAAGAAGGAGCGCAGGGGGGTGGACATCCTGTGAGCCGAGCCGCCCAGCTCAGGGTTCGATTTCTGTCCTCAGTTCTGACTTCAGTTCACATGTTAAAGTATTTTCATTATTTTGTCAATGAACCTCTATAAAGATGTGCAGATGAATTTTTGGACACTAGGGGGCAGTGAAACATGTAAACAAGGTTAAACATCAGTTAATGCTCCTTCTCTGATCTGTGGTGATGTTTCAACATCTGAACCAACATTCGGCTGTTTTTTTTAATAGATTTCTTCTAACCAATTCTGTATTTATCTGTCTTTGTAAAACAAAAAGAAAAAAACATTTTACATTAGTTTCTGAACTACTTGTGTTAAATCTTTGTCATATTTGTAAATATTTTTCTGTTTAATTCTTAAATGTATTTTGCACAAGAATGAATGATATACACGTTAGGAAATCTTAAATCTCTGTTAATGTGTTTTTACTGCATATTTATCAGGCTGTATTTTATGAAGGGTGTGTGAGTAATAAACTTTGTTCTGCTGATAAAACCTGTGTGGATATAAAATGATTGTCAATGACGTCAGGAAGGTTCAACTTCAACTTCGTGTGGGTCGTCATATATCCTCCCTCCTCACCCTCAGTACTGGCTTCCCCCAAGGATGCGTTCTGAGCCTCTTGCTGTACTCCTTGTAGACTTATGACTGCACGGCCACTTCAGACTTCAATACCATCATCATAAAATTGTGGATGATACAGCTGTAGTGGGCCTCATCTCCGATAACAATGAGTCTGCTTACCGGACTGAGATCAAACATCTCATGGACTGGAGTGAGCACAGCAACTTAAAACTCAACACCGGGAAAACAAAGGAGCTAATAGTGGACTTTGGCAGGAAGCAGCAGAGGAACCTCCAACCCATCTGTGTAAATGGGGCCCAGGTGGAGAGAGTGGACAGTTTTAAATACCTGGGTGTCCACACCACACAGGACCTCTCCTGGTCCTTTCACATCAATACCTTTGTTAAGAAAGGCCACCAGCACCTTTTTATCTAAGGAGACTGAGGGACTTCAAACTCCCACTCAGGACACTTAGGAACTTTTACACCTTGTTTAACTGAAGTGAAGTCAGAAGGAGAAGGAGAAGTTTATATTTGCATGTATAGTTGTCAGATATTGTTTTAACATTTAAGTACTTCAGATATTATTTTATTCCCACTGACTCTTATTTCTTATAATCTCTCTATAATTTGATATTTCTATTTGAGAAAGAGCGACTGCATCAGACAGAGAAGCAGCCAGAAATTCAACTCTAAATAATCAGAGAACGAATATGGAAATATTGCACATCAGTAGAAATGTTCTTATATCCAGCACCACTGCACAGACCGACCCGTGAGCTCTCTGCTGGTCACCCCTAACCCTACTGTGAAGTGTTTGAAAAGTTTGAAAAATCTAAAAATATTTTCATCTTTATAATTTATTCATATTTAAAGCTGCAGTCTGGAGTCTTGAGAATAAAGTGGACTTGGTCAGAACATTAGAATGAAACAGCTCCTAGGTCAGTCCTTCTAAGCCCCGTAACCATGGCAACAAAGGACACCAGATAACCAAGAAGGGGCATTCAAAATAAAAACAACAACCTAAACAGTGATTGTTCTGTTTCTGATCAATACAACTAAATCACAGTGAGAGCGCCTCATGCAGATCACTGTAGATATCCAGAGTGATAATCAATATTCCTCACATCGCTGTAGACGAGCTACCAGGTGATCGTTCAGGTGATCATCATCACCTGCTGCCTTTCTGAAGCATGGTAGAGTTGCCACCTGTCCTGTATTTCCCAGAATTGTTCTCTTTTTTCATCAGCTGTCCTGGGAAAATATAAATCTCTGCATGAAACATACGAGACATATGAGACTTTTACAGTCATTATTCCCGGTAATAAACTGAAGGTATCAGGAAGTTGTTGGATTTCAAAATAAAGCACGACGTGAGAAAACAAACAAACAAACAAAAAACATTGTTTCCATAAGTGGTCCAAGATTCATATACTGCTGAACTGAATACTTCCTAGACTGCTTACATGGGTGACATGAAGTACTTTTACTGTGTACTTTGAGTAATACTTTGATATCACCCCCAAGAGGTCATCATTTACATTTAATTTAATTAATTTTATGGTAAAAGTACAGAAGAGAAATCAATAACTTGAGCTGAGGTGTCCAAATGAACTGAACTGAAGTAACTTGATTACATTCAGTTAAAAATTGTTTATCTGTGTTGGTTCTATTAATATTTGTCTTATTTTTTATTTTAGCCTCTTTTAACAAGACAGATTACAGGACACAGTAGAAGATGCGGGACTGGGAGTTGAATCTGGACGCCTGCTTTAACAACTGAGGTAAACAACGTTCAATAATTGAATAATTCTCAGGTTGGATCCACATACACAACAAATAAATCCCGCCCACAGTCAGTGCATTTCCCTCCAAAACTTTAGATGTTTATATCAGTCGGTTATGGATCTCCACTCTGGTCGGAGTGGCTCTCCTCTCAGGACATGAACAACTGTTCTATGAATCTGCTTTATGTGTCCAATTACCTGCTCAGTACAGGTGTATTCATGTCTGTGGGGGAGCTGAACAGATCAGTTATTACCTGTAGATCTCAGGTAATAAGCTCAGGTGATGTTCCTTCATATATCAGGGAGCTCCACATAGTAACTACCTTCATGTTGTCTAAGCCCAGTCAGTTCTACTTATGTGCGGGTTAAAATGGAGCCAGCCTCCTTCATGTTGGTGAGGTTTGTTTTTGCATCAAATGTTTCTGAAATAACTCTGAACAGGAGCTGAAGAGTTTCATTTAACTGTTAAGTGTTGAGGTAAATTCACCTGGAACATAATCCTGTAACTACATCCAATTAAATCCGGATGGACGTTAGTTTTTTTTCGGTGCACCAAACTCCATTGTGATTTTGGTCGTTCTTTTCTCTGCCTTGTTTAATTCATGAATAATGCACAGTTAATTAAAGTAGGACACTTTCTCAAAATAAGTCGTTAGTTTCGGTAAAATCGGCATGAAGCTTTTTTGAAATGTCTTTAGACTTTAGAACGACAGTTTGAGTGAGTGGTTATATTACATAATGTTATGTTAGCTAGCTAGCTAACTTTAAAGTTGTTGGAGATTAACTGCAGGTCTGGGAAACATGTTAGCAGCGGCTCACCTGCCTTTATTAACAGATGAGGACACATGAACCAGGTATTGACACTATAATGAGCTTATAAAGACGTCTGAGTCTTTTAATCATCTTGTTTTTACAGTCAGGTTTGCATGTTAGCTAACATGTGTGTCTGTTGGAGAGTGTTAGCATGACGTCATCCTGCTGTGTAATGTTAGCTCGTTAATACTAGCATCATTACAGCTGAATATCAGAGCACAGCACAGTTAGCTAACAGGCTCCATGTGTTGTGTTTAATACTGTCTCAGTATGTTAGTATGTCAGCATCTAGAAGGTCTTTCTGAGCAGCTAAAGTAGTTTAACACACAATATGCAGCCTCAGTGTAGCTGCACAGAATGTATTCAGTGTGTTTGTCTCAGTTCTGGTTTAATGTGTTATTAAATCACTGCACTGATTCTGTGTGTCAAAAGATTTAAGATTAAAATCATATTACTTCTGTATGAAGCACTAAATGTTCTCAGGACTCAAGATACATTTGGTTTACCTTTAAAAAACACAATTATTAATTTAGATTATAGTAGATTTTACAGTGCAAACACTCTTTAAGTGTTGTCATGCACATGGTTACAGACTGCTATATCATTCTTTATCATGAAATTATAATTCTGTAAGAAATCTCCTTTTGCCAAATGTGTCTGTACTCTGATTGCATCTTCTTTTTTCCTGTTACAATCAGAATATATATACACACTCACACATATATGCATGTAGTCATCATGTTATATTGATGTACCTCCTCCTCTCTCCAGGTGAACAGTGGGACTTGTCTTCAGCTTCAGGTGAAACAGCTCTGACCTGTATGGTGATCAGACCCGGAGAGGAGACACACCTGGGCCAACCAGGTCAGTGCAATGGAGGTGCAAAAAATAAAGGCAGAAAATGTGAGATTTGCCAGATGCTGTTCATTAATACTCAAAGATCAGTAAATGATTCATTAAAGGGTAGTCGAGTCTCATTCACAGGTCGCTGAATACTGACAGTTTGGGTTTGCAGAAGCCACGACAGTGTCACTGTTGGGACACGAGTCTCTCTCCCTGTTTCTCTGTTTGTCTTTGAAAAAACTAATTTGAAAGGCAAACAAATTAGCAAACAAGTGATGAACATGTTACTGCAATGGGAAATAAAAGAAGGAAGTAAAAGCAGTATTTTAATGGGTTTTATTAAGTGCTATTTTGTAGGCAACTGGTCTTGTTTCAGTTCAACATGTTAAATGTTTTTTTTTTTTACTCAGGAAATATAAACAATGTGTCTGTTAGAACGCCTGCATTTATTTGATCTCATTTATATATAATAAATGATATAATTATACTCAGATTACATCTTTTACCTGTTACAATCAGAATATATAAACACACACACACAGTCATGTTATATTGAAGTACATTCCATTTTTGCCGAAGATTTCATAACCTGACATTTCTGCTTTTCTACTTTTAATGTGTCAACGTTTTTCTGAATATTTCTGATGTCAGGCAGAGAAACACTTCACAGTTTTCTCTTCCAAATGTTTCATCACATGAAGCCTGAAAGTTTCACCGCTGTGAATCTGAATTTAATTTCTGTTTCATCCAGAATGAAGCAGAAAGTGTTTTAACGTTCCGTCTGATGTGTGCAGACTTCTTCTCCTTCTGATGATTTATTTACAGATGAACCAAACTTCAGTCTCTGATGGTTTTCAGGCCTGTATTTATTTCGGTTAAATATGTATATATGTATAGTTTTAAAAATGAGATGATTATAAAAAAAGTTACGAGTTTGATTCTTACATTTGAACTCAGGAAGGTTAAAACAAAGAATACAGACGAGGAAAACTCTTTCATCAGATTTCAGGATGTGTGAATGAACTCCAGTAGGAATGAAAACAAAGTGAACTTCTGTAAAAGATTTAGAAAATTTTAATATACATTTTATTCTCATTCTGACACACACACACACACACACACACACACACACACACACACACACACACACACACACAGATGTGACGGTGCAGCAGCTCGTTCGCTCGCTGGATTTCAGTTTTCAGATGTTGAAAGAGAGAAACAGGATTTCTCAAAGATCTGAAGTCTGATTAAATCTTAATTCATTAATATTCAAGTTCAGTTTTTTCTTCTCCAACAGAAATTAAATTAACTTTATTTTAAAGACATTTGAAACGTGGCACTGGTTTCAGAACTCTTCGGCTCTTTTTTTATTTTTTTGCTCCTCCAGAAAATAATTAATTAATTGTCCGTTAATCCAATTAAAATAAAATAAAACGTTAATAAGCTGTGAAAATTTAACCACAACTATTAATAAACTGAGAAAAACTACATTTGTTTTTATTTACCCTCATTTAAATAAATACATTCAAAAACATCTGTTTATTGTTGTGATTTAACAGCTTTAGTCTAAATTAATTATATATTAACAGTTTTACATGAGAAAGGAATTGAAACTACTGATTTGCACAACTGATTCATTTACTGATGAATCTCTCACGTGTGGTTTATTTGTTTATTTATGAATTATTTTGCTCGATGCAAAAAGAAAAGAACTGAAGCATAAATAAATAAAAGAATAAATGTAGCTGTTTGATCTATAAACTGACTAATCGATAGTGTTTATTTATCCTCCAGTAAGTTCAAGTTATATCAGCAGCTTCACCTCCTCGTCACCATCACTCGCTCATCTGATGATATTTTCTTCATTAGTAATTTCTTTGTTCTGATAAAAATTAATTTACCTTTTCTCCTAAACCTGAAAACTTTTTCTCCACATTCATGTTTTTGTTTTTCTGCTTAAATAAAGAAATCACTGAAGGTTTGTGGAAATTGTTCTGATTAAGTTTCCAGTTGGTCCGCTAACTGTGGATCAGACGTCAGAACCGGAGTTCAGAACCGGAGTTCAGAACCGGACGATCAGCTGCGACCGACACAGAGAGACACGAAAACAGTTTATACAACAAGAGCGTGTGAATGTTAAAAGACCAGAAACAAACTTCACTTCTTGTTCTTACAGTGTAAAATGTCCAAGACAGACAGTCAGTCAGTCAGTCAGTCAGTCAGACAGTCAGTCAGTCAGTCGGTCAGACAGTCAGTCAGTCAGTCAGTCAGTCGGTCAGACAGTCAGACAGTCAGTCAGTCAGTCAGACAGTCAGACAGTCAGACAGACAGACAGTCAGTCAGACAGACAGACAGACAGTCAGTCAGTCAGACAGACAGACAGACAGTCAGACAGACAGTCAGACAGACGGTCAGTCAGACAGTCAGTCAGTCAGTCAGACAGACAGTCAGACAGACAGTCAGTCAGACAGACAGACAGACAGTCAGACAGACGGTCAGTCAGACAGTCAGTCAGTCAGTCAGACAGACAGTCAGACAGACAGTCAGTCAGACAGACAGACAGACAGACAGTCAGTCAGACAGACAGTCAGTCAGACAGACAGACAGACAGTCAGACAGACGGTCAGTCAGACAGTCAGTCAGTCAGTCAGACAGACAGTCAGACAGACAGTCAGTCAGACAGACAGACAGACAGACAGTCAGTCAGACAGACAGTCAGTCAGACAGACAGTCAGACAGACAGTCAGTCAGTCAGTCAGTCAGTCAGTCAGTCAGACAGACAGTCAGTCAGTCAGACAGACAGACAGACAGTCAGACAGTCAGTCAGTCAGACAGACAGTCAGTCCATGTGAGCCACATCTGGCTGCAGGGGGCGGGAGAGAGACGGGGGACGCAGGACCAGATGGAGGTCAGGTGATCCAGAATCAAACATCAGCTGTTTTCTACAACCTGAGTTTGAAACTTCTGAAACTAAAATGTGATCTGAAGTCAGGAGCAGCCAGACGGAAACAATGTGTTCTAATAATAACTAACTAATAACTAATAATATTTAAAATCACTTTTACTGAAATTTATCATTCTAATCTACTGTCAGTCTACGGAGGCCTGACACTGACAAAACCAACTGAATAAATAAATCAACGGCTTAATGAATAAGTACACAACATTTAATGCAGATCAACTGGGAAAAATGTTTTAATTTGCTTCTGTTATTAATTTTCCCTTAAATAAATTAATTCCTGTATTTAATAACTTTCCCATTGTTTTATCCTTTAATTGAATAATTAATTCATTTGAAAAAAAATTATTTAACATGTATTTATATATTATCTTGCTAAATGCAAAATGAAAAGAACAGAATAAAATACAAAATAAATTTTAAAAGACTAAAAGAATAAAATTTAAAAAACACATGTAGGCATTAATTAATTTCTATAATGGTCATAAATCACTTTATACATAATATATAATATATATTATAGTAATTTATCTTTGTATTAGTTCCCTTGTTTTTTACTTTACCAATTAATTTTCCATTTTATATACCAATTTATTGATTTTACAAAAGATTTATGTTTATATTTTATTAGATGTATTTCTGTATTCTTTAACCATTTAGCAAGATAACATATAAATATACAAAAAAAAAACTTTTAAAAATGGATAAATAAAACAAATGGGAAAGAAACAACAACAACATAATAATAATAATAATAATAATAATAATAATAATAATAATAATTAAAACGTTATTTAGAGCACACTTCATTCACAAAGTGCTTTACATAAAAACATGATAATATTTATTATTAAAAAATAAAGACGAGATAAATAAAATAAAGTATAATTTAAAACAGCAGAAGACGAGAAATAGATTCAAGCAAAGGTTAATACATTAATAAAGAAGCAAATTAAAACACATTCTATAAATTAAAACCTACATTTTCCTTTTGGTATTATTATTATTTTCACTGCCGCATTAAATTAATTATTGACATCTTTCTGAGACATTTATTTATGTGTTTGTTTGCTTCATGAATCTGTTTGAGTTTTTAAACTCAGTTTAAATCATCGAGTAGTTTCAGCTGATTTGTCTCGTCTGTGGTTCTGATCTGAATCCAGCGGATCTCCGGTCCGTCAGAGTCCAGACTGAACGATGCTGTGACGTTACGGACGAGTTAAAGAATGAGAATAAAGTCTGATGAGGAAGTTTGTAGGTTTAATCTGTGAATAAGTGAAGAAGTTAAAGCGACACTACAGCAGCAGTTCATGCTCGTCATCGTCAGATAAATAACAGCCGCGAGTCTAAACAGACGATGTGACGTCGACCAGTAAGATCCCAGAATGCTCCTCACCTGTAAACAAGGTGATTTCAGGTATCTGACTTCTAAAATCCTGTTAGAGTTTTATAATCAGCTCGACGTGTCTGACTGCTGCTGCCTCTGACCGTTTGAATGAATCTCATTTAATGTGTAACTGTTAAATTTTTCTGTCTCTATTCGACTGTCAGACGTACCGAGTGTGACTCTGAGGTGAAACGTCTCCAGATGTGATCAGAACCAACAGGAAGTGATGGAAAATCTACAAAAATACGACTCAGGTTGTACAAACAGAAAATTTCCTTTAATAACTTTTCTTGTTGTTTTCGCTCATTCAGAAATAAAATTCGACTGTTTCATCGTTAAAGCTTTTTACTGACATCAGCAACCAAGACAACCTGAACTCTGCTGTTGTTTCTCCACCAGATCAATCATCTTCATTTCATATTGTGATCAATCGTATTGTTTTCGGTCACAGTATGAAGTACTAAAATGATTTGATTTGAGGAAAGACGACAGCAGAGGGACCAGACGTTGTTCAGCCGACAGCTGTGAGGCCGATTCCTTTTGGGAAAGAAGAAAAACAACAACTACAAATAAAACTTTCAACAACGAGATCACCAAATCAACTACGTTTCCCAGAAAGCACCAAGACACCTCTTCACTGATTACATGAGGGTGAGAAAATCAACAGAAACAATGACCTTAATATTCGGCGTGATTCATCTTCAAATCATTTAAGTGCTGAAGCTGCTCGTCAGTAAAGGGCTTCTGTCCACTGAGGAGGAGAAAATCTAACTATGGATGACTTCTCTAAGGCACAGGATGAGAAAGCGGCGTCACTAAAGTTTCTGCGTCGTTACCTTGAAGCGACCGCGTCCATCGGCACTGTTGTGGTAACGGTGGTTTCCGAGGCCTAATTCCACGTTTAGCATCAGATGTCCGACTGTTTTTCTGTACAAGGTGAAGGAGCTTAAATATGAAGTCATCAGCTGTACAAATCAAAAGTTCCTTTTAATTTAAATAAACCAGTGTGTGCAGGAAGAAGCATGAAACTAACACATGGATCACAGGAACACGTCAGGACGGTGGAGGTGTAACGCACATTTATCCCTCCTGAACTGCTAAAATCAAAACCAGGTTTGTTTCAGTTTGGATCAAATATTCAGTAACTTTGTTACTGTGGTTTGGTTCAGCGGCTCCAGAGTAAAGACAAAAGTTCCACCGTTTCCTTTCAGGTCCGTTTTGTGCTCAAACTGAACATCTGGAGATCCAAAAAGTTTTCAAATTACTAGTTTTATAAAATTACAAATCATGCAACAGGTCAGGTGTGAAAGTAACCTGAGATGAAAACTGCCAGTTCATGCTAGTCAGGATAGCACAGCTAAAGGCTAACGTTAGCATCACCGCTTTAGTAAACAGGAATAAAAAGGCGGTGCAGGAAGAGGCTGCTGTCAGATTATTGATCCTGTTCACTTGCTCTCTGATCAGATAGTTCCTGATCTCATTAAAGGTAAACAGGTTTTTATCAAAGTTAACATGTTTATTTTTCTCGAAGTTAAGAATTAAACTAAAAAGTGTTTCAGTTGCAACACTCGTAAAAAGTTTGACACGATCTGTTTGATCGCAGTCAAGAAAAGTGAAATGTAACGTGAGCAATCGACTTTTTAACTTTAGTTTAACTAAATCAGAAACATTTAAATACAAACTGGACTTTTGAAATCAAACTTTGAAGCTACTATATGTGAGAATCACTTAACAATCACCTCAAATGTTCAACAGATGAAACAACAATTTTCATGTCACGTCAGAAATGTTTCTCCAAACTGTCAGTCCAGCCTGCTAGCTGCACGGCTAACTGAGCTAGCTAGCTAACACAGCTACAATTTGCAGCAGTTAGCTGTTTGTGTTGAATGTGAACCTTCAATATGAAAAACACCCTGATTTATATTTCAGCCCTCGAAGCTTCAGATTAAATGTTTCACTGTTTTTAATTAAATCGCGGTCAGAAGACGCTCTGAGGATCGACTGTTAGTGACATCAGTCCATTCTGATGAAACTGAGCATGAAAAAGAAACTTAAACTTTCACACATTATTATTTTTATTTGATTAAATGATTTGACTTTGATTTTGGCAGCCACAGACTCCCGCAGTACAAAAGATTAAAGCCTTATATTGTCTAAATGTTTGAGTAAAGTTCTGAACCCACACTGACCAGACCGCCTCTGTTGTCTTTAAATGACATCATGTAAAACGCTTCAGTTCTTCATGTCTGCAGCGACATCAGGACCCACGAGCCTCGTTAACTGTTAACTTTTGACAAATAAATTAAAAGAAATCAAACATTTTGTTTCCCTGCTGTGCTTTAAACCAGCACGTTACACCTCCACCATCGATAAAGGAGTCAAAACAAGTTACCGCATCCGACCATGAAAAGCTGAACAGTGGTCAACACCTTCTACACGACAGATTAAAAAGACTCTACACGTCTCTTCTCAGAGGACGTCTGAATCAACGAGGAGCCGACTGGAGCCGGTTTCACCGAAGCTTCGGCTGCTGTGGTTCGGCCCTCGGACGGGGTCAGATCTCCCAGCAGCCATCTTGTCCTCCCAGTATAATCAGAGTCCAGTCGTCCCCCTCCGTCCCCACGAGGCCGGGAGCTTCCTCTAGTCCCAGACCAGAGTTTCTCCTCCCTCCTGAGGAGCTCACAGGAAAATCCCACAAGTCCTTGCAGTCTAAATGAGTCAGTGCCATCGGTTGTGAGATAATAAACCCATCACACTCGTCCTCCTCGTCTCCCTCCAAACCTCAGAGTCCTGCGGTCGGTCGGGGAGGTCATACCTCGTGGAAGCAGTCGGCAGGCGGGCTTTTCTCCACGCCCCTCCACCTCTCCACCATCTTGATGGCTTCAGACACCACACACACCGAGGAGGTGAGCGTGACCAGGAACAGCAGGTCTGCAGGAGGATCAGAGACACGGATCAGACCGTCAGCTAGTGGAGAAGTTTCACAAAGTATCCGTCCCTTAACGGGACTTACATGACTTTAACTTGTTGTACTGATGCTTTTGTTTTAATTAAATACTGAAGATGTTAATTAAGTGATTAAAAGTTGTTTTGTTGTCTCAATCCGTCCAGACTCCTGACTTTAAATCAGAAGCAGATCTTTGATTAATAATCTGGTTTTATGCCTCATCAGATATTTGAGGTGAATCGTACCGAAGAGGCTGAGGCTCTCCGTCTGGAAGACGTTCTGCAGAGGAGGGAAGTAGATGACGAGGAGCTGACCCATGATGGAGGCCAGGACAGCGTAACAGAACGTCCTGTTGCTGCACAGACCCATCTCATGAACCATACGGGTCTGAGGAGCAGGTACACATCACAACTTATTATTACCTCACTGCTTTTGTTTCAGAGTTAGTCGTTCATGTTAGAAGAGTATCAGGATCCAACAGACTCTGTTTGAACAAAGAGTCATTATGTTCATTATCAAATAATCAGACGCTTATTTGAACTAATAATTGATTAGTTTTTGTCCACAAAATGTCAAAAAGGGAGAAAGACTCTTCATTTACTGTCAGAAGTGATGCAGAAAAACAGCTGGAACCAGAAAATGTCTTTTCTGTTTAAGTTTATTCTTAAAAAACGAAGTCGGCTGAAAGTAAAAAACAAGCCGTGTTAAGCTCTTTCCATTGAGCTCGGCTCTCTCAGGTGTTTCTGACGGTTACCTGCGAGCGAGAGCTCAGAGCGTTGAACATGTCGAAGAAGACGAAGCAGGTGAAGGTCATGGTGGTGTCTCGAGGAGTGATCACGTTGTCCTGCAACTGGAAACACAAAGACAAACTGGTCATCATCTGCTGGACCATCTCGAAGTCGGCCAACTGTAAACACGGTCCTTTCAGTCTGGGTCGGTTCAGTCCGGGTCGGTTCAGTCTGGGTCGGTTCAGTCCGGGTCGGTTCAGTCCGGGTCGGTTCAGTCTGGGTCGGTTCTTTGAGGATCTGTGTGCTCACCTCTCTCCAGAAGACGAACAGCGTCCCGCAGACGATGATGAGCGCCGACACCAGAACTTTGATGAGCAGACTGCGAGTGATGATGCTGTCTCTGACGTTACGAGGAGGCTTCCTGATGACATCACTGTCCACAGGCTCCACCCCCAAACTGACAACACAACAACAACAGCACTCTCCTGATACACAACAACAACAACACTCTCCTGATACACAACAACAACAACAGCACTCTCCTGATACACAACAACAACAACAACACTCTCCTGATACACAACAACAACAACAACAGCACTCTCCTGATACACAACAACAACAACAACAGCACTCTCCTGATACACAACAACAACAACAACACTCTCCTGATACACAACAACAAGGACCCACTGCCCGTGTACCTCTGAGCAGGGGGTCCGTCCATGATGATGTTGATCCACAGGATCTGCATGGCGTTCAGCGGGTTGGGGAAGTTCATCAGCGTTGCCAGGGAGATGAGCGTGAGAGCTGCGATGCTCCTGTGGAGCCGCGACAACACTGTTAATAACTTGTTCAACAAAAAGCAAACGGAAGGAAACAGGAGGAAACGAGCCTGTTTGACTCACGTGCTCAGCTGGAAGCGGACAAAGTTCTTGATGTTGTTGTAAATTCCTTTTCCCTCCTCGATGGCCGACCTGGAGGCAGAGAACAAACTCTTCAGTTGTGGAGTTTCAAATGTTTCCTGCCGGTCGAGTGTTTCCTGCTCATCCACTCACATGATGGTCTGGAAGTCGTCGTCCACCAGGATCATGTCGGCTGCCTCCTTGCAGACGTCGGTGCCCGTCTGACCCATCGCCACGCCGATGTCCGCGGCCTTCAGAGCCACGGCGTCGTTCACCCCGTCGCCCGTCATGGCGACCACGGCACCGATGTTCTGGAGGGACTGCAGAGAGAATCATTTAGTGGCAGCCATGTTGCTCACACTGTCTTTGGGACGGTGGCACCAACAGTAACACAAGGCAGCGCTACGAGGGGAACTTAAAAAGTTGATATCTGCTCGGTGGGACTCAAAGGAAGATAAAATCTAAAGACATCGATTAACTGTGAGCTGAAGAAGCTGCAACAACCTGACGATGTTTCACTGAGTGTCACCAGACTTCACATGAACATTCACATTCATGAAAACTGGAGCCTGAACATGTTGTTTAAACTGAAGCAGTGAGTCGGTCAGAGCTGCAGGTCCAGAACACAATAAACTGATATTATATTATTCCTCCAGCTCACCTTGACGATCTTCAGCTTGTGTCTGGGACTGGCTCGATAAAACACGGCTATCTGTGGAGACAGAAGAGACGACGGTCACGTAAAAACTAGAAAAGAACTGAAAATACAACTACCCTCACCCTTCCAGTTATCAGACACTCAAAGGTTCTGATCAGCTTCACAAAACAGACATGCAGACAGAAGCTAATCCAAGATTGATGGACGATACAAACACGTTCTTAAACACATCTGTCAGATTTGTGCAGCTGTCAGATGTGATTTGTGGCGACAGAACAGAAACACGACAACAGGAGAGAAACATGTCACCACCCAGTCTGACTCCATGAAGTCAAAGATCAATGACAGTGATTTAAGCTTCATAATCATTAAATAAGTGTGTGTGTGTGTGTCTCACCCTGGAGACGATGTTTGAAAGCTGCTGCAGGTCGAGACGATCCACCTCGTCTCCGGACAAACACTGGCAGCCTTTCGAGTACAAACCCAGACGACTGGCTGCAGACACACAAACACTCATTTTATAACATTTTTTATTCCATATTTTTATTTCTACTGTTTCTTTGATATTGTATGTATGTTCAATGTATGTTCAATGTTTGTTATTGCTACTGGATGCTTGAATTTCCTCTGGGATCAATAAAGTATCTATCTATCTTTAATGAAAACAAATCAAACTGCAAAAATGTTCTTTTCTGTCTCCGTCTGGAATCATCAGCCGTCTACATAATTACATTTTTCACTTTAAACATTTACATTACAAGTTTGGCATCTTAAATGAACCTTTCATATTTGTCAATTTACATTTTAAATTAGCTTTTTAAGTAAAATAAAGGCCAGATTATATGTTTAACTCCACTTTGAGTTTCTGGATTTTTTAAAATTTGAATTATGACCAAAACTATCCCCCATAAAAATCTAAATACAGTTGAAAAGACTTCCTGAATCAGATAAAAACATCAGCGCCAACATGGAACATGGAACATCCGTCCAACAGTTAACAGGACGAGAGAGTTGAAACTGAGACTGTATTTGATCTTTTCTCCTCCTGCAGCCTGATGAAACATTAACAACACGTCTGATGTTTGAGTTTTCACCTATAGACACGGCCGTCTCCTGCGAGTCTCCGGTGATCATCTTGATGGCGACCCCGGAGCTGATGAGCGTCCCCACGGCCTCTTTGACTCCTGACCTGGGCGGGTCGATGATGCCCACCAGACCCAGGAAGGTCAAGTTCCCCATCTCAGCACCGGACGCAAACGCCAGAACTACAGAGAGAGACGGACGTGTTCAGTGTTCATGAGCTGACAGCGTGTTGATCTTCTCTCCTGTGTTCAGACTGTTTTACCTCTGAGTCCGGCGCTGCCCATGTAGCTGATCTGCTGCTGGTACAGCTCCCTCTGCTGGTGGTTGAGCGACAGTGCGCTCCCTCTGCTGTTGTAGGAGCTGCAGAGTCGGATCACCTGCTCGTACGCTCCCTTCATGAAGTAAACTCCAGGTTTGTCCTGATGATGTGAAGAACAGAGCAGAGGACGACGTGAGACGATACAAATCTCATCTTTAAATGCATCATTACGTCCAGCGGCAGTGAAAAGAGGGAAACAAAGGAATGTTTTCAGAGACGAGAAGGAAATAATTCAGTATTAAACCGTCTGATTGATTCCTTCTCTCAGGTCAACTGTTGTTTCCCTGTGGCTCCTATTCTGATTTATTCCAGCAACTCTCCTTCAAACATTTACTGACTTATTCTGTTTATAAGGCTGTGAGACTTTATGTCTGTTACAGTTATATAACAGGATGTCACGATTCTCCAAATCCACAATTGGTTTTAAAGAGTTTCAGCACAGACAGATTAACGATCATCAGACTCACTTTAACGCCCTGCCAGCTGATCTTTACATCTTCAGTACTGGATTTGAATTTGATTGTCTGAATCAAATCGCTCATTTCAATAGATGTGAATTCATGACACCCGAGAGCTGACGTTGAAATGAAAATCTTCACAATAAAGACAAACAAAACAAAAATGGAACTGATTCATAATCATTTTATAAAGAACAGCTGTGGAAAAAAAGACTGAATGAAACTATTTAAATCCAGACGGGGAGACGATAAAAAAAATCCTTTTTGGCTTCCTTCAGTTGCAAATATGTTAAAGTTGAATAGTTGGATTCCCACAAGAATCCCCCAGAATAAATAAATTAATAAATGTTCCTTCATTTCTTTGTTTACTGCACCAATGTTTCCAAGTGTCCCATGAAGCTCTGCAACTTTTAATCAGAAAGTAACAACTATTTTTAATTTATATTGGTTTATATTGTACGTTTGAAAAAGTGAAGACAGATCATTTATTTATTAGCTGTGATCTCTGTGGCCTCCTCTCAGTCCATTAGTCAGCTAATTGGTTTTAAGTTTTATTTTTTATGGTTGTTATCGGAGCTATTAGTAATGAGTCTTTACTGGAAACATCTCTGGCTTCTCATCACTAATGTAAAAATACTCGGTGTTTTTTAAAAACCAGGAGGCTTCATGACATCTTGATTGATTCATTCATCCGAGTCTGGTGATTATCTAAGAGCCTGAAACATCAGCGCCTGTTCGTCAGTGATCACAGGTGGAGAACGTGCCGACCTGCAGCGTTCGGTGAACACATCGAACAGCCATCCACTTCTGCTCCGAGGTGAACGGATGCTCCTCCAGGCGGACGTACTCCTGCTGCAGGCTCTCCAGCCCCATCTGGAAGACAAGAGCACATCTGGATCAGAATCATGACATGTTTTGTTTCTTTCTTTCAGAAATCTGATCATGGCCTGATCGATCGGTTCATCCTGCAGCTTGAAGCCGAACACTGATGAGCAGTTTCTTCTGTGCAGTGTAATTTCTCAGTGCTGACTGCTCCTCTGAGGACGGCTCACTGAGCGCCCGACAATCACTTCACAGAAAAGAAAAAACAGTTTGAGACGTTAAAATATGAAAATGTGATGCGCAGAACAGATCCTTCGTCCCTCGAGCACACTGATCCATCCGCAGCAATCAAAACCTAAAATATGAAATTAAAAATTAAAGCTCAGCGTTCTTTAATGTGTGTTGAGCTCATTTATTCATGGTCGTACATAAAGCGGTCTGACTCATCTCCCCAGTTACACCAGTAAAGGGCAGGCGGAGGACGGGCGCTCTGCCTCGGGCGCTGAGAAACCAGCAGAACAAGACGAAGATGATGTCTGTCTTCTTCATCCTTCAGGCTCAGATTAATCTTCAGAATGAGATGATGCAACATGGTGGACACTGTTCTGTTTGACCCACTAACAAGACTTTCACATGGAAGGAAGTGTGTGTGTGTGTGTGTGTGTGTGTGTGTGTCCTCCTGATGCAAAGTGTTAAAAAGTAGAGAATTTTTTCTGTCTGTAGCTAAACTACTTTCTTTCTTGACTCCAGACTGTTTCTATTCGGATGAAACTGGTTTGAATCCACTGAGGGAGTTTTTATTTACTGAAGGCAAAAATATTTAAATACTCCTGTCATACGACTGAATTTGATGAGGAAGACGAACAGAACTAATCCAAAGCTCTGCAACAAATGAGTGGATCTGGAATCAAAGATAAAACACGCTCAGTGTGCAAACTGAGCTTTACTCTTCAACGTAATGATGAAGTATTTTCTGGTGAATATACAGGTGAAGAAGAATCTGAATGTTTCCAGGCGATGAGTTGAATGTCTGTCCTTCCTGTTGAATGTCCAATCAGACCACAACATTCTGACAGAGACATCAAAGAGCTTCACGGTCACACCTGCAGCGTCGAGTCTGAACTGAATGTGTTGAACGCAGCCGTCAGTAACGAATCAGCTTGACTGAAATGTGTTTGGTTGGAATAACCTCTGGGCAGAAATGTGGTACGTGTAGGTGCACCAACACAAATGTGACGTAGACGCTGGAAAAATAGTAAAGAAACGTAAGTCTGAGCTGCAGCCTGCAGCGCTCTGCTGTCCTCGTCTGGTCCGTCTGTCACATCACTCACAGACTCCATGTTTGTTTCCTCCTGCAGCCATGGACACATTCTGATTGGCTCTTTGTTGTCCCTTTGAGGACTGATGTTTGTTACCTGCACCTGTGCGTAAGTGCACATTAAGTGTATTGTGTGGACGGGTGTTTGTGTCAGAGGGCCAGGTGTCGTCATTAACACCTGTGTTTCTGACGGCCTTGTTTCTTTGTCTTTACGGTCATTTAATTATCATGTTTATCATGATGTAGAAACCTGGATTGTGCATTACAGGGTTGATGTTATTCAAGCTGAACAACTCGTGGCTTGTTTGTGTTTTTACCTTCATGGCGAGGGAGATGAGCGCTCCCTCCGTCGGTCGTCCCAGCAGAGCGTGATTCCTGATGACCGAGTCGTTACACACACATCCAACCTAACACACACACACACACACACACACACACACACACACACACACACACACACACAAATAATCAATACATCACCAGTTCAGTGTGATAGAACACAGAATACAGACATGTGGTGGATTCTGACCCTGTAACGAATTTCAAACATGAATCATTGCAGGTGTTTGTTCTCTCACCTCCACCACCTTACTGATGGAGGGGCAGGAGAAGCCGTGGACGATCTCTCCGTCCAGCAGAACTTCTCCTGCTCCGTTGTAGCCGACGCCTGTCACCTGCAACACAACACACAGGTAAACTACGAGTGAGCAGGACGGCAAAACGTATCTTCTCATCAGTCTGTCTGCTAATCACCTGAACCACCGTGGATTTTAAAAGCTGGTTTATGTTCCTCTTCACATGACCAGGTGACAGGTGTGTTTGATGCACATCAGGGTTTAATTCATCATACAACTCTGCGCGGAACCATGTCGGTCATGTAAAACACTGACTTTGTCTGATATTACAGGTCACATTATTGTGTCATCGAGGAATCATCCAATTAAAACCAGGCACGTCTCCTGGTCCTCAGTCACCTGACCCATTTTTCCAGTATGTCAGCTGGGATGAAGGAAGTGGGTCGGTCCGGTCTCTGCGGGCTGCAGGAAACTGAAGGTAGAGACGCAGCAGCAGCAGCAATCTCTTTTCTCAGTGTCTCCATAACGAGCCAAGGTGATTAATGTTAGTCACTACTCACAACAAGCAAAAAAGGATCAAATATAATCCTGAACTTTTGTTACCTTTCTGTAAATCTGAGCACGTGTATGAGAGATGAAACACCTTCAGGTTCAGTGATGAACAGATTAAAGTCACAACGACATCGAGTGTTTCTGTTCTCACAACATGCTGGTGCAGTTGTACAAAGTCAACAAACCATGGAAAGAAACATTAAACTGTTTATAAATTACAGCATGAAATCCACCCAAGAGATTCTCTGAATGTGTTTCTTCACTTTATTCTAAAACTAAACTTTGACCTGACGTCTCGTTTATTTCTTTATGATTTTGTTCTGTATCGTTTCAACTGTTTAAAGCAAAACAACAGAGAAATGTTGCGTTGACAAAACACAATGAAACTGCTCATTAGAACTGCTCCTGTGTTTTTATACGTCTGCACTGTTGTGACATAAATTAGTGTATTATGATGATGAAAACACCACAAACAGTTATTTCCTCTGGTGAGACTCACATGTTCTGTGTCAGCAGAACTTTTGCCTCTGGACTCAAACAGCTGATTGTTTGTTGTCTAGTTCATGAAAAATCCGACAGCTGATTTTTGTTTCTTCTGTCTTCTAAATGCATCAATCTGTTTTTTATCTAAACAATCTGTTCATGTTTTCTTGTTTTTTAAAAAGCCTTTAAAAATCAAGAAACACACATGTAACCTCTGCAGTGTATCATATTAACTGTCATATTATTTACATGAGCTTCCACTTTTACTTCTGTTTGTTTGGCTTCCATGAGATCACTTTAACTTCTGCTGCTGATCCAGGGATGTTTTCCACTTTCGCTTTTTCATGGATTCATGGATCTTGACTAAAAGAATCAGGTGTATTCATGAGTGAGAGTGGATCATAAACCCAGGTCAAGTTGACGATGATGAGGATGATGATGAGTGATGAAGGAGGATCATACCTCAGCGTGGAGTCCGTCTGACGTGAACAGCTGAGTGACGGTCATCTCGTTCTTGGTCAGAGTTCCCGTCTTGTCTGAACAGATCACGTTACAGCAGCCTGACGGAGCGAAGCACAGCAGGAACGTTAACAAAGACACACACACGCACACACACACACACAAGGACACACAAGGACACACAAGGACACGCACGACATCTAAATAAAGACTGAAGAATCCTCTGAAGAAAGTGACTGAAGCGTATCTGCTTGTGAAGTCTGCTGACTTTCATCTGTGTTGTTTGAGGAATATTTACTGACTGAATGTTTAAAGGAGCTTCGAGTGTTGAACTACGTTTCATGTTCAGAGGGTCAAACAACAACAATCAGAAGCTTTTAGTTCATTAGATCATTTTAAAGTTCGTGCAGTATAAAGTTCTCTCACAATCTTTAAATGTTGTTTATGAGGCAGAAACCTCAGACCAGTTGTGATGGTGTCTGTCAGTCACACGTCAAGCTGAAGCTGCTGTGTTTGTCTTTGATGTTTTGTGATGAACCCACCCAGAGTCTCGACGATGGGAAGCTTCTTGACGATGGCTCGTTTCTGCACCATGCGCATCACGCCGAGCGCCAGCGTCACCGTCACCACGATGGGTAAACCCTCTGGGATGGCAGCGACTGCCAGGCTGAAGGAGAGGAGAGCCGATCGCCGATCAATTATCAATACAACTGTTCACAAGTTAGTAAGCTGAGACATCATGATGTTTTATAAATGTACCGGTCTGGTTCCAGCAGCTAACAGGCCGGTTGAGATCCGTCACAACTTGATCCATATTTAAAGTAAATAATGATGCTTAGGATTAGTTATTGAGGTTGTCGGGGTTTTTGTTAATTATTGTCTGCATTTATACATTTCATATCTCAAGAACACATCTGTGTTTGAGAGGAAACAACTGTCAGCTTCCTGAAAAGATAAAACCAGGTCGTTACACCGGCGACACCTGAAGGAAATGCAGCTTTCAAAATAAACTTGTGAAGGGTCAACATGTCCGCCGTGACAAAGGTCAGTCAGTTATAGATCTGATAAGAGAGGCCTGAGTTTAATCATTTACCAAACACAGGAAAATAACATCAGTCAAGAGTGCGAGTCGCCTACCTGACACCGATGGTGAACATGTCCAGGATCCTCTTCCCCTGCAGCCAGCCCACCAGCATGATGACTCCTGAGACAGCAAACACAGAGTGAACACATGACGTGCAGACCGTGAGGATGATGAAGGCTGACAGAGAACCGATGAGTGAAAGCAAAGCAACAAACCTATGATGCCGAAGGAGTAGAGCGAGAGCTGCTTCCCCAGCAGGTCCATGCTCTTCTGTAACGGTGTTTTAGGAGCCTGAGCGACACGAACGGGAGACGGATCGTTGAATTCAAATGTTTTCATGAGTGGACGTGATAAATTACATGAATCACTGACTGTGATTCTGAACCAGGAGCCGGAGAAACGACACATCAACCAAACAGAGATTAGAAGGTTAAATCTCAACTTTGTAAAGATACTGTCACCAAAAAGAACTTGTGGTGAGATCAACACATCCGTTCAAGTTTTCTGCTTGAAATACGTTTATTGCTATTTGGGTAAATAATAAAAATCCTTAAAAAAAGCTTGTTGTAATTTATTTTTAAATGTACATCCAGATGACCTGCAGGAGAACGTACCTCTTCTGCTTGCATCATCTTGAAGACCTCCCCGAACTCTGAGTTCTCTCCGGTTCCGATGACGATGCCCTGAGGAACGCCACGCAGACACATCACACCATGTAGACGCACAGCAACAAGTTTGTGTCTCCTGATATTTATCTTATTCTATTTATCGTTTAATTCTGCGTCTCCAGGACCAGTGTTGGATTGAATTTGTGTCTTTTTTTCAGTTGAACATTTGTGTGCGTTTATAAAAGAATAAAAGCAAACCAAGCACATGGGTTAGTTAGTTAAGGTCTCAAAAAACGTAACTCTTAACATTAACTTCTAGTTTCCAACATACACAATTTGACCTCCTGTCAGTATTAAGAGAAAAAGTAATAAAAATCAGATTTGTATCTTTCAGAGAGTCTGATGGAAGATGACTGAACTCTTTGGCCACGCTACCTGGATTTACAAACTGAAAATATAAAAAGAGAAACATGAGTGATTTAATAATAATCGCGCTACCTTGGCTTTGCCGCAGCGCACCAGCGTCCCCATGAAGGCGATGTTGCTGCGGGAGGCGATGTCTCCGTTGGTGGAGGGGAGCTGGTGGTAGGTGTACTTGGAGCAGGGGGTGGTCTCCCCCGTCAGGCTGGACTCATCCACAGACAAGTCGGTGGACTGAGGGGGGGAGGAGAGACGCTCAGGTCAGGACACACAGAGAAAGGACTTCACTGACTCTTTATGGACAGACATGTCCTCCTGCTTGGGCTGGTAGATAATGGTGACATTTTTATCCACCTGGAGTCAATTTTTAACAGTTTTGCACACTGAACTCTGTACCGACCAAAAGACTCTCCAAGAGCCTGTTCAGACCTCGTATCAACACTTCTGATCACATCTCGCTTCCTGATTTATATCCAAACACACACGTCCACCACTGGAACAAATGGATTCTACGTTTTTACTCAAAGACAGAAAGAAGTTGGATCAGATGAACATTGACAGTTTAAGAGCACAAACACGTCATATACGTCACAGTAAAGCACATGGAGATCCCACAGTGATAGTCGGTGGTTCATGTGGGTAGAGCTGTCCACCTGAGATCGAATCACTCAGGATGGATGTTGATACCAGGTCTGAACCAGGCCCAGGTTATACTAGTAATTCATTGGAAGTAATTAATTAGAAGTCCATCAGCTGAACAGATGCTAAACTGTAACAACACATTATCTATTACGAGCAGTTTCTCTCAGGAACTTCCTCTGTGGACAGCTGTAGGAAGTGGAAGCTGGAAGCAGGATGCTGTGGCTGTACTGAGCAGCTTCAGGTGACAGAACGTGAGTAAACAGTGTTCCTGGAAAAATGTTTATTCATGCTCAATGAATAAAAGAAACCCAGTGGAAAAACAGTGACGGCCTCAGGGCTGATGGTGAAAACACTGGTGTGTGTGTGTGTGTGTGTGTGTGTGTGTGTGTGTGTGTGTGTGTGTGTGTGTGTGTGTGTGTGTCACTGTGTACCTCAAAGAGCCGGAGGTCTGCCGGGACTCTCTCTCCCACCGACAGACAGACGGTGTCTCCAGGAACCAGCTCTCTGGCCAGCAGGTGCTCCAGGTTCCCCTCTCTGACACTGACAGACACACATTTCATTTTCAGACGTTGTTATTTTTCTGTTTATCATCCAGCAGGAAAAAAACAAAACAAAAGCTCAAATTTCACAAAAATTCAATGTAAAGCAAAACCCAAGAAAGGAACGTTCTAAACACACGAGCAGCAGAACGAGAGACGATTAAAGGTTTATATGTTGTAACTGAGCTCTGTATTTATTGATATATTGATATTAATGATGAGAGGAAGATCATCAGAATACCTTTAAAACTAGTCACAGAAAGAAAGAAGACGTGAAGAAAAACAAACGAGGCTGATCTGCTGCTGATCGTTCAAACACGAGATCGACTCAGCTTACAGGCCTGCTGCTGCAGAGAGTGTGTGTGTGTGTGTGTGTGTGTGTGTGCTCTGCCAGGTGAAAGGACAGCTGTTCCTCCTGTCAGCTGTTATCTGAAGTGCAAATCGAGGAGTCAGTTTGAAGAACAACATCAACATTCAGACGGATGTGTGAGCAAACACACCTCAACCTGAAGCATCACGGCACGTTGTTGTACTTTGTGGCGACAGACGAAGAGTCTTAATAAAATCTTGTTAAAGTCGTTACATAATGAAGAGGGAGATTTATTCAGCTCATTATTTTACGTCCTTTTTTATACTCTCTGATGCTGTTTCTGTGTCTCTTCATTAACACTGTTATCAAGCCACATGAGGAAACACTCAGAGAAGCAGGCCGATAACGAGAGAGACTGACAAACACTCTAGTTTTCATTAATTAGATTTTATATTTTTGATTGAAGTGTATTGTGTAGTTGTGAGGATTTAAAGAATATCCAAGAAACAGCATCACAATAAGCAACAATAACAGTGTAAGCACTGTCAAAACATCTTCGTAATCTGCTTATAAAACTGAGCATATCTCAAACTAAAATAATAATATCGTCTGAATAAGATGAAGAGTGTTAGGAAACGTTCTGTTCATGTTTCTACGTTTACAAATTGTGTTGATCAATATGCTTTGTGTTTTTATCAACTAAAAAAAGACGGTATTTCAGTACTTTTATCATTAATTATTACGTACTAATTTACGTGAGCTTTCAGCTGAGGTTGAACAGATTTCAGGGTTGTGAAGAATTTTAAGGTATTCCAAGAAATGACATCATGATATGCAGAGATATTGATGTCGGCGCTGGAAGTTTGTATTCAGAGATCACAGGGAGAATATTTGCAAGTCACGCAGTCGTATTTTGCAAACATTTTTGCACTGTGAAGACGATGGCAGTCTGTTTGTGTGAGAGCAACGGAAATTAATCTGGTCATTTTTGATATTTAACTCATACGTGAAACATCTGCTGCTTTTTTCTTTTCTTCTAAAATGTGTTTTATATGTTCAGAGGAACTGAAGCTCAATCAGATTAACGTGTTGCAACCACAGAAGAAAAATATGAGGAGGAGGAGGAAGAGGAAGAGGAGGAGGATGAAGAGGAGGAGGAGGAGGAGGAGGAAGAGAAGAGGAGGAAGAGGAGGAGGAGGAGGAGGAGGAGGAAGAGAAGAGGAGGAGGAGGAAGAGAAGAGGAGGAGGAGGAGGAGGAAGAGAAGAGGAGGAGGAGGAAGAGGAAGAGGAGGAGGAGGAGGAGGAAGAGAAGAGGAGGAGGAGGAAGAGGAGGAGGAGGAGGAGGAGGAAGAGAAGAGGAGGAGGAGGAAGAGGAGGAGGAGGAGGAGGAAGAGGAGGAGGAGGAAGAGAAGAGGAAGAGGAGGAAGAGGAAGAGGAGGAGGAGGAGGAAGAGAAGGGGAGAAGCAGAAGAAGAAGAAGGAGAAGAGGAGAAGAGGAGGAGGAGGAAGAGGAGGAGGAGGAGGAGGAGGAAGAGGAGGATGGATTCAACTCTCACCAGTGACATTCTGGAGGCACCAGCTTCCCGAGTTCTTCTAAAGACTTCTCAGATCGGTACTCCTACACACACGACCGGCAACAACTCAGTTAGACGGACAGAAAAACAGCTGGAGCTGTGCAGAATTTATGAATGTACACACACACACACACACACACACACACACACACACACAAACACACACACACAGTCAACTCACCTGCACAAAAGCAACTGTCACAACTATAATAATGGCCTGAGAAGAAAACAAAGACAGAGAAGCAGCTGTTAACCTTCAGCACCATCAGAACCAACGACACAGCTGAAGCTGACTGAGTCTGATGCTGAGCAACTGATGCTGAGCAACTGATGCTGAGCAACTGATGCTGAGCAACACCTGGTTTGAGACGTGAGAGCCGACAGACTCACCTGCTGCTTCATGTTCTTTAATCCTCAACACTGTTCTTGTATTTGGACTTTTGATTTGGTTTTGATATGATTTTTTGGTATATACAAAAAACTTGTATTACAAATATTAACATTATGATCTTTTTCTGTACATGTTGTTTTTCTTCCAAAACAAGTATAAATACTTCTCCCTCACTTATTTTCATATAAATAAACTTCTTTTTTCTTATAATACTTCAACTTTATTCTCCATTTCTTTTATAACATTTTGTCCTCATAACTGGAACCATCTTCTTCTCAATCTTCACATCCGACAGTGCAGATCTGTTTTTACTGACAGTAAAGTAAATCCACATTAAATCTACTTTGAATGACTGTTGTTAAACAGTTAAACATGAACACTTTCAGGACAGTGATGTTCTGTCAGCAGTGTACGTGAAAGAAGCAACACAGTGCTAAAAAACAACAGAGAACTGGACAATAAAAGCCAGAACTGACTCTCAGGGTGACGTGATCTCAAGACTGCACCAGGTGTTTAATTAAACAGGTGAAATGTTTAAACGACTCTTTAACAAAAAACTTCTACAACCGTCTTCATGCACACAGCTGATATACAGCCAGTATAATGATACAAGCCTGTCTAAAGATTGTAATTCAACTTTAATGTTCCTCTGTTCTTCCTTCATCATCAGAGTGATGATCCACTGATGCAACAACGCTTCCCGGGTCATATTCTAGCATCCATCAGGCTCCAGCGGATCATTTCCTGCACGGATCTTCATCTGCTCCATCGTGACGCTGCCTGCTTCTGTTCAGAACTGAACAACAAGCTCTCAGAGGGGGAAGGCAGAGGAGGTGAACGGCCGGAGTGAGCGGCTGCCGTGTGAGGTGTAACGTACCACGGTGATGCTGATGGCGTCATCAAACTGGTGCATGAGGACGCTGATGACGGCCGACGCCAGCAGCAGCAGGATGAGAGGATCTTTGAACTACAGAGACAGAGAGAGGTGAGACATCAGTGAACTGGGTTAGAGGCAACGACACTACAGCGACTGTCAGTGAACGGCCTGGACTCTGACAACTGTGTGTCCAAACTAAAACTATGAGAGTAAGAGCAGAAGTCATTCTCTACGTGGCAGGAAGACAGACTTTAACCTTCCTCCCAGTTTCATAGTATATGCACGATGAGGACGTCTCTTCACGTGAGGATTGCCCCAAAATGGCCACGAGAAACAACAGAAGGCTTAGAAGTGACTGTGACAGAAGACTTCCTGCAGCAGGAGGATAAGACTCATGGGAGGTTAGTAGCAGGAGAATATTTTACAGTTGTGAGCATTTGAAGATTCTCCAAGAAATGACATCACAATAATCAACAGTGTCTGTATTCAGACGTGTGAGGGCTGATTTTACTGCTCGACACTGAGCTCATTCTGGGATTTGAGGAAATGGAGGACAGTTGGGAAGATTTTGTGATTCTTTTGGGAGACGAGGGCATGAAGGGAGGACAGGTTTAGAAACACTTTCACAGCGAGGACATTTTGGAGCTCACTGGGATGTTTAGTTTAAATTATCATCCTTCTATCAGGGGTCTCCAGCACGAGTTACGTCCTCACAAAGATAGATAAACACGTGCGTGTGTGTTTGCTAAGATGTATGGACCGGCTGAGACAAGTGTCAGTCATCCATAGCGAAAAGGCGGAGACCGCTGAGTGAAGCGGGCCAACGGTCCCGGCTCTATTTTCAGCTCCAGCATCCAAATGACCCGGTTTCCACGTCAACGACACGACTGAACGCAGCAGAAAAGTTTAACTCTTCAGCGTTTAATCCAGTGAAGTGACAGAGACCAACGTTAAAACGAATACAGGAGAGGAGAGTCTGTGCAGCTTCCAAGATGTTTTACACAAGTGGAGACACGTGACATCGTGATCATTACGATCATTACGATCCATGATTTACTCCCGGAGACATGAACCACCATGTGACAAAAAAAACAAAACAAAACACCCCGTCTCACAAACATGTCGCTCTCAGGCCTGTCAGGTCGAGTCTGAACGGTTTCTACATGGAAACCTGACAGATTGTAGCTGAAGGTGACGACAGTTCACCAGTGAAAGAAGCTAAAAAACCCAGAAGCTCGTCCTCGTCCCTGCCTTCAGTCTCATCCTCACTTCCTTTCCTTCTGTCCTCTGTATCCTCCCCTCCTCCTCTCCTCTCCTCTCCTCCCCTCCTCTCTCCTCTCCTCTCCTCCTCTCCTCTCCTCCTCCCTCCTCCTCTCCTCTCCTCCCTCTCCTCCTCTCCTCTTCCTCTCCTCCCCTCTCCTCCACCCTCCCAACTCTCCACTCTCTCCACCATCTCCCCTCTCCTCCTCTCCTCTCCTCCTCCTCTCCTCCCTTCCTCTCTCCTCTCCTCCTCTCCTCTCCCCTCCTCCTCCTCTCCTCCCCTCCCCTCCCCTCCCTCCTCTCCTCTCCTCTCTCCTCCTCCTCTCCCCTACTCTCCTCTCCTCTCCTCTCTCCTCCTCCCTCCTCCTCTCCTCCTCCTCTCCTCTCCTCCCTCCTCCTCCTCTCCTCTCCTCCTCCTCTCCTCTCCTCCTCCCCTACTCTCCTCTCCTCTCCTCCCCTCTCCTCCTCCTCCCCTCTCCTCCTCTCCTCCTCCAGCTGCTCAGCTCAAAGCAGCAGTTTCTGTCCTTGTCAGAGTTCGTGTGGACAAAACAGACCAGCATCAGAAAACTTCCCTCCGGCTGCTTCCATTATTTCACTGCTGCAGTCTTTCCCTCTTTGTTCGTCTCTCCCGGTTTAACGTTGGTCTTCAGACTGAGTTTCCACTGGTGAATCCTCCTAATGATAAAACCATCCGCATGCTTTCACGCTGTTTTTTTGTCCAGGAGCTCATGAGAGGAATTATGATTGATTTTTAAAATGATTTCCTGTTTTAACTCTAAACTTTAACACCACTTTGTACATCAAACATATGACTTCTTTTACCATTATTATCATCATCATCAGTAATGTCATTATTATCCTTAACATTACAGAGGAGTAATACAAACAGAAATACGTCTTCCTCGTCTCGTCTGCTTCTACCTGTTTGTCTGTTACAGATGAATTAAAGCTGACTGAACGTGTCTGTGTTTAGTCATTACCTAAGAAAACACTATGCTGACGTTTAGTGCGGCAAAACAGAAACCAAAATAAACTGCAATATATCTCCATCCGTTTTAAATCAACGCTGCGACTCTGTTTTACTGTGAAGCTCCAGAACTGTTCTGTGACTACTTAAAGAAAGCAGAGTGTGATTTAATTCCACGTTTCTGCTGGCAGCTACAGGAACCACTAGTGTTCGCTGCATGGCTGAATGTCGAACAGCAGCTACAATTAACAATAAAGCTTCATGTCCATCCTAAAACTACATAAACCACCGAGGGAGCAGCGAGAGAACATTTTCTCCATGAAGTACGATCCAGTTTCACACAAATCAGTGAATAAAATCAAACACTTCTGTTGACCTGTTGTCTTACGGGGAGAAGTCGTTGCTGGATTTTAAATGGAAAGTACAAAAATATGCCTCATTTTTCACACGACCGTGGTTTTGATCTTAAATGAATAAAAAAGCATTTTTCATTTCAGCTCGACTTTAAAGGGCCCTCGAGGAGCCTGATACTGTTCACTGCTTTCATATTCTAACCTTCACATTTAGGAGGCGATTCATATTTCCACCTCAACAAGGTGATCACACACCATGAAGAGGTGAAAAGTGGGTGGGTTAAAGATGTGGTTAATCTTCTGTAACTGTCTTTTATATTTCTATTAATTCACCCTGTTTTCAATAAAACACGTAAAAGAAACACACACAAATGTATCACCCACTTATTCATATTAAATATAAACACGTATGAGGTACAAACATGACGTACAATATACGAGAGACAGAACCGATGTGGTAATTACACTGACAGTCTCCTCTGTACGCTCAGTGGGTTGACTTTGTGTTTCCACGAGCAAACAATGACACTGTGGAGCGAAACGAGCCTGCAGACGAGTTATAAGGCTCCAGATAAAAATAGTCCGTTAGCTTCGTCCTGGAGCTGCTGCTGAGACTCATCGTCTGATTAATCAGCAGCTGCGTTAAAACTGTCAGATCAGACCGAAGGACCCACTGGAGACAGTATTTAATTGAAGTCTTTATCAATTCAGCGTTATGGTTTGATTCTTTATTGACTGTATTAATGATTAATGAAGACGTGTCTGTGACTCAGGTGTGCAAACTGTTAAACCGGTTCTTAATGTTTAATTGTGTGAAATGCTTGAAACAAGAAAATATTTGTACAACTTAGTTTAGTTTAGTTCAGGTTTTCTTGGTCGGAGCAGGAACCAGCGCCGCTGCCTGCAGCGTGCTGCTGTTCTTACTCAGGATATTTACCCTCAGTAAGTATCGTGCTGATCAGCTGGGAAACAGCCGCTCTCCTGCACAGAAAGTCAAATATTCCTGAGAGTTAAGGCCTTTCAGCATATTTACACACATTAAAACTAGTTCGGTTGTCATATTCTAGAAATGAAGTCATGTTTTGGACTTTTTCTTGCTCTCTGTCATGACTCCTTCTTATTGGAAGTCCCCAGAAAACATGCTGGCATCGATAAAAACAGATGTGATCAGCTCAGATACTGTGATGATACTATATCATCTGAAATACTTGCACAGCTTTCAGTCAAAGTCAAAGCAGAAACGTGCCTGTGAGGCGCTGATGTTCTTATAATCCAGGATATATCGCTGATCGAGTGTGTGGAGGCGGTGAAATACATCAAGTTTGAGTAATTTGACTCTGTGTTGTGTAGAGGGACGTTTTATCCAACTGGTAATTATCAGTTTACAGACATTAAAACGGTCTTTCCTCCGACAAAGACATTTCCTTCCTCTCTGCCACGACTCCTTCTGTTTGCAGGCTTCCAGCAGTGTAGAAACATGAGTCTGACATCATTGTGTAACTGTCAGAAATTCATAAAAGGAGTTGATAAGCTTGAAGAGATATGACAGTGATGGACTGGACAATACGGAACCAGTACTTGTTTCCAGTCCCAACAGCAGTGAGACGACACAGCTTACTGTTGGACTTTATGTGGTGTGAAAAACAAATAATCGATAAACTGTGAAATCTGGTCCAGAAGTTGCATCTGAAGGGTAACGCAATCGATAACGTGCCTCCAGTGATCTGGTCAAGTTGCATTGTGGGTCACGAAGGCACCAAGTTTTGAAAAGCATCTCTCTCCTCTAACCACATTTTTGTTACTCAACACATTCTTCTTCTTTTTCAAAACCTGAAGCCTACATTACCCACAATGCAACTGAGCCACTGACTGACATCACTGGAGGCAGTTCATCAGATTTCACATCACTTTTATCACAGTTCCTCGTGGTCGAGTTCGGCCTCGTTGTATTTTGTTTGGACACATTCCTGCACAGGATCTTATAACAGTGATCTGTTACCTGTGAGATGTATTTCCTCCATAGCGGCTCCTCTTCACTGATGTCGAACTCGTTCCAGCCGTGGTAGGCTCGCCTCCTGCTCACCTCCTCCTGGGTCAGGCCCAACTGCAGGTCGGCCTGTCAGCAGCAACACAGCACACGACGACTTCACCGCCAAGTCTCAGACACAAACCTCCTACATCAGGTGTTTCAGCTGCAGCTGGACCCTGCAGGGGTCAACTGGCCCTGCCACAGAGTAGCTACCTGATCGATGATGGTAGCATGCTAGCTCGGTCCGCTCTCACACATTGCACCTTTAAAGTTAATAAACAATAATATCAAGTGATATTAAGGCATCATGCTGTCTGAGGACACTGTACCTGCAGGACACACGCTACTTCGTTGACGGGGAGTTCGCTGGCTTTTCTGGAGGTTAGTACCGGGACCATGGTCTCATCTTCACTGGAGGGTTGTCTCTCGGAAAGCTGCCACACAAAGACAGAAAACTTAAATCACACAGGAAGGACGAGATTCTTCTTCACTGAGCTCCGGGACGTTTATCTGTGGAAGAAGTTAGACGAACTGGACGAGTCAGTCTCGACTTTCAGGGAACATTAGCTGAACTCTTTCAGCTGACCTGCGTTAACTTCCACACATTTACAGTGGAGATGAGCCGACCGCAGTCTGATCCTGGAGACGGCAGCAACAGCAACAACTTGTTTTTATTAAAAGTCCAGGGGTTCAAACTGATGACTTTACGCCTCAGAGAGGTTGAGAAACATGAAATCTTATTTAGTTGCAACAAAAAACACTGCAACTTCAGTCATGGGAGAAAAGATGTTTCTGATCCAGAATCAGTTCATGTAATTATTTACTGGCAGATGTGTTATAACTCTGTGTCCTACCAACAGGTCAAAACCAACCTCATCATGAAGGTTTGGTTTACAGCCGGAGCAGGTGAATTTCTTTCTCCTGGTTTTTGTTATGTAATATAGGAATAAAGATATGTATTAGCATACGGTACATTTATCAGAGAGTTGTGACACCGACTTCTGTGACTGAGTGCAGTTAATAACACAAGTCAGAGTTAAACAACATAATCCACCTCCGCCTGCAGAATTATCACAAACACAGCTTTATAACAGCAGTCACTAAGCCCACCTTCAGATTAAAGGAATCTAATTCCTTCAGACTGAGCGCTGCTGGGAAAGAACAGAAAACATTTCAAGTATTTCACGTGTTGGTTCAGTAAGAGTTCTGCTGAAGACCTGCCAGCTGCAGAACAAAAGTACATTCAATTAAATTGAGAGTTTGAACTCCAGCTTTTTATCCCGACACCTGATGAGAGACAATGATTAGAGAATAAAATTAAATGATTCACATTTAAGAAGCTGCGATACAAAGATGACTCAATCCGACTGATTATCAAAAGCTGACAGATAATCGATTAATCCACTCGGCTCAGTTCTAGTTCAGTGACGTTAAGTGACGTTAATAAACTGATAAATATTCAATCGGTTCGTCTTCAGCAGGGAGTTCTCAGCGTCCCGAGCAGAACCTGAGGCTCCGTATCAGAGCTGATCTGGACAGATTCTAATGGATCATATCAGCAGAAATAAATGTGATCCTTTCTTCACTGTGAGAGGGAGAGTGTGTTAATGTGAGGAAATATTGATCAACTCTCGTCTGGTTATTGTTTCTCTCTGTCTTTCTCAAAGCTCAGGACAGAAAACATTCAGGAAGCTTCTCGTGTTTGACCGGCGCTGCCCGTCACTTTCACAGATTAACAAGAGAAACGGTGGCAGCAGTAAATGAGTTGATGGACGGTAAAAATAAGACTTGGCTGTTGTCTGTCGGTTTGAAGGCCGACGTCTGTAGTCAGCCAAAGATTGTTTATGAGTAAAAGAAACAGAGTAGATCAGGTAATTCTAAATTATCCTAAACATCTTTTTCTGCATTATCAGCCAAAGAAAGTTTGAGTGTTGTGGACAAGAACCAAAACAAATTGATTCTGAATATCAAACCATTTAAATCCTTACTATAATAAACCAGCACCGGCCAGACGTCCTCACGCTCTCGTCTTTCTGACAGCCAGCTGACCAACACACATTATTTCTAAAGGCCCGATCAGAAGAGAATAACTTGAATATTTCTTAAAAAGTGTGAAACTGAATGATTACTAGTTCTTCTGTTGTTGCCAATGACAGGAGATGCATCTTGTTGCTGTTACTGTCTCGTTATATTTATCTTTTAATAAAAATATTCAACATTTTCTCTCACTGTTCTGGTCTGACAACTCTAATCAGGTCTACTACCATTCAGTCACAGCTCTGTTGCTGAAATTGCCGTTAGCGTTTTCATTTATGGTCTTTGGTGCCGTCACACATCTTCAAACCGCCTGAACTTCACACTGTGACACTGGCAGATTTTGGATGCTTATTGTCATGCATGAAGATGATTATTTCCTTCCAGCGAGCAGAAGAAGAAGAAGAAGACCAAAGACTTTCGGTCCAGAGAGGAAGAGGAGGCAGAGGAAGCTGACAGCGTTTAAAGACAGCAGGAAACAAAAAACCCTCAGGGTTTAAAAACAGAACAAAGATGCTTTTCACTTTTCTACACGATGAAGAGGAAAAAAACTTTCACTACTTTGTCAGCTCATGTTTCATGTCACTGTGAAGAGTTGTTTAAAAACCTTCGGCAAAATAGATTACAGTGAGTTTATCTCATCGCTGTTATCACAGCTCCCTCTTCCTCCATCTTACAACTGTGATGTCACTCCTGTGAGTCTGTTTCAGTAACTACTGCAAATACAACCAACACAAACTTTTAAAGTTTGTCTTATTGTGTCTGATCTCTGCCTGAAGTTAAACCATCGCCGTCCTGAGTGTCCTGAGCCGACTGAGCGGCTGCGACAGCTTGTTAGAACCTCAGGTTAAATAAAACACTGACAGAATTTTTTATCAAACAGGCTTCAAATAAATCTCCATGTGAGCAGCGTGAGAATGAACCTGTCCTCCCGTCCTGTAGCTACAGAGGTGAGTGAATTTCAGGTATTTCTCATCTACATTCAATGTTTTTACAGTCCGAGTCTGAAAAGGAGGAAACTGTGAGCAAACGCTCGGCGGTTTACTGGACGGTCGAACCTGCAGCAACCAAAACTGAGCAGATTTCATCTGATGGGTTTGAGGAGACACACAGCAGCTAAATGTGATGAATAAACAGAGAATCAGCAGCAGAGGAACGAGGCGAGCAGACGGTAATGACAGATGTCATGTTGTTAATATGATGAGCTGCTCCGGCCGTCAGGTTCATGCTGCTGCCTCACAACAACCCGACTGCAGGTGCAAACCAGAAACTGGTTTCACAGCTTAAACTGTCGACTATCAAGACGGATTCCCCCTTAAAAATAGAACAGCAGACTGCAGCAGAACAAACCGACATCATTCTGTAGAAAATGAATTCAGTAGGAGAACAAACATCATCTCATCACTGAAGAAGAGCTGAGAACTGATCAAAGACGCTCAGACGGCTGAAAACGTTGCTGATTGGTTTTTATTTGGTAATTAATCTCACAGACGAATCAAAGAGGACAGAATGTGTCTGCAGACGGTGAACGGGTCGTTTCCACTGAGTCTGCTGCTTTCACACTCAAAGGATCATCAAGGAAGACGTCACACGGAGCAGCAACGACCACACTTACAACTTCCCGTTTCAAAGTTTTGTCTCAAGCTGAAAAGATTAATTGATTAATTAACTGATTGCTGATTGATGTCCAATCAAATAAACTACATCTGCAAAATAACTGGTAACTAAAGTTAAGTGGAGTCAAATGTACGATATTTAATATTTGCCTTCAAAATGTAGCGAAAGTACGAAGCTGCAGGAAACGGAAACAGTGAAGCACAAGTACTTCAAACCTGAACTTAGGTACAACTGAGCAGTTGAGTAAATGTACAACAGCTGCCTGTAACGATGAATTGATTAGCTGTCAACGAAAATCAATCGCCAGCTATTCTGATTATCGATTAAATCAGTTTTATTAGATTTAGATAAAACGGGTCTAAATTCTCTGACGTCATTTATATATTTTCTGGTTTCATATTTGTGGAGGTCACCTGTCAGGTCACCTGTCAGGTCACCTGCGGTCAGGTCACCTGTGAAGTCACCTGTCAGGTCGACGTGTCATGGGGCTTCTTCCTCACTTCGTCAGCTCTCTTCACATCCGCTACAAGACAATAATCCAGCTGAGCATTAGCCAGACTCAGGTAGAATCCAGGACCTGGTCCAGTCTGAGCACGTCAGATAAACTTTCGTTAACCGAATAAAAATAAAAGCAGCATCTGTGTCCTCTGCTGCCTCAGTTCCTTTGAGCAAATGTCCGTCCTCAGATTTATAAAGCTTCCTCGAGGACAGTGAAGCGTGAAGCAGCCCGGTGAGGTGAGATGAGAGGCTGAGAGGATTGTTTCTGATTAGGACTGACTGGAGCTTAAAGGAGGATCGACTGACGCCTGCGGCGCCCTCTGCAGGACGGGAGGACGCTTCAACACAACAACAACAAACTGCAACACACTGACAAATACACACATCTGCTGCTTCAAGTCTCCAAAGCATAAAAATAATATTTGTGGTTTCAAAGATAAAATCATCAACTTGCAGATTTTAAATCCTTCATGAAGCTGAACTGTATTAAAGATGAAAATATTAGTCAATTAACAGGTAACTAAATATACTTTCATCCATCTTTCTCGTATTGAACACCGCTGAGTTCCTGCCGTTGAGTGATTATTTGTTTTTTTTTAATTTTCAAGTTTGATCATCATCATTATCAGTAATATGATAACTGATATTTATAACAAATAGACCTTTACAATAAACATGAAAATCAAAAATGTAGAATGACCAGCGATGGTTTAGGGCTGCAGCTAACATTCACTTTTTTATTGTCAATTGATCTGTTGATTATTTTTCTTTAATTTATGTTTAAGTTTCTTGTTTACAGATCAAATAATAATGATAGATATCAGAAAATGGTAAAATTCAAATCTGATAATCCAACATGTTCGTGTGATTGTACTTGTACTGTCAAACAAAACAAGCAACTTGAAGTTGAGATCATTTGAGAAAAGTAATCAACAGTGTGGCAATGATTAATCAATTAGTTGCCAGCTTTTAAATTAATTGACTTTTGGTAATCAATTAACTGGCTCGAGTCAGAATGTTCAATGTGAATATGTTCTGCTTTCTTTCCTCTACGAGAATAAACTGAAAAAACCCTGATCGACATTTTAAAAACCAAACAACAAAATCAATCAATCAATAGAAACAACATATTAACCGATGACGATCAATCATTAGCCGCAGCATTATTACTGATATGAATTATAATTATAATGTTGAGTTTGTCTTTAGATTATTTACTGTTATCTCAGAGTTTAAGACACGAAGAATTAAAACACTTTAATCAACTAAAATCAACCTTCACTGAGTTTAGAACAAGTGAGGCAAATGTTCAGATGAAAGCTGAATCCATCAGTTAATCAATTAATAATCAACGAGACAATCTATACTATGGTTGTTTGTGTCAGAAACTATATGACAGTCATATAGTAATTAGACTGATCATGTGATCTTTTGTGTCAGTCAGTTCAGGAAGTGACAATATTTGGTCACATCGTAAGTTTCCGTTGTGGTTTCTAATTGGAGCAGCAGGTCGTGAGTCGTTTGTACAGAGTGAAGCAAACGTGAGACAAACGGCTCAAACAGCTGACGCGTTTTTACAAGCGATTACAATGAAGCGCTTCCTCGATAATTAACACATGTTCCCTCATGATGCAGACGGCTTGTCTGAGCAAACGAGCGAGTAGTAAGACAACAACAACCGAGTGGAATCTGTAAGAAATAAAGACGTCAGTGTGGTTTGAACTGAACATCACAGGAGCTCTCAGTCGCCCAGCGGCTGTAAAAACAAAGTTCAACATCAGGACAAGCTGACAAACACTGAGCCGACATCCACCCAGCAAACACTCAGCACAGTGATTTACTGTCCTCGAGAGCAGAGGACACTTACTGTCCTGTTACTTAGAACGTAAATGATTGTTTTCTCTTTGCTGTTAATCATTTAGCAGATTTATCCATCGACTCTTTAACGGATGCTAATCTAATAAAGTCAGTCACATGCTGGTGCTGATGTGAAGGTCATCAGCTCTGCAGGTATTTGGTCTCCAGTTAAAGTAACGGACACTTTCAAATGCTGACCTGATGACGGCTCATATGGGTTCACATTCCACTGCTGACATGACCTGAGAGACGAGAAGAACAAGAGTAGAACTGAGCCGGTGTTCACAGGTGACAACACCTGGTCGCTCCAGCCTCATTTAACTACTGACATCATGCAAAGCAGAGACAAACAAACAGATGGAAAAATACAAATGGAGCGCATGGACGGGCCTCTTCAACCTGTCCTCATTACAATCTGCAGCCTTTATCATCATTTCCCAGCAGTTCCAATTTAGATCCGGGTCAAACTCTATCAACGGGCCCAGAGTCAGTGTGGGCCGAGTGCCAGAACCCTGCAGAGACGCTCGTTTGTCCTCGAGTGCTGCACTCAAACACATCAGTGTTATAAAGCATGAGAGTGAGAGGTGAGCGGCGGCAGACAGGACGTGAACTTTAAACATGGACACAGAGTGACGGCTTTATCTCCAGGATCCAGACGGCGAGCAGCGAGCTGACCTCACAGCTCCGCACACTCTGCAGAGGTGAAGTGTTTGTGCAGGAGACACGTAGAGTTTGACATGCTAACGTTAGCTTCAGGCACTCCAGCACACTGTCACCTGTCAACTGACCTTTAGGTGAATAACATTAAATTAATGGGACAGTTTTGGACGAAAACAACTCACATTTTTAACTAAATCATATTTAAAACAGACAAGTTGTGGTTCAGTGTAATTCATCAGTTACCTGTTTGGTGTATTTAATATCATGAAAACAGTCTAACGCATTTTCCCAGAGCAACACATCTTCAATGTGTTGTTTTGTCTGAACAGTCCAAAACCTTCAGACATTCAGTTTACTGTGGTGTAAAACAGAAAATACATATACGTATTTTCTTACATCTGGAGGAGAAGATCACACCTGCCAACACTCCCGTTTGCATGAGAGTCTCTCTATTTTTAACACTTTCTCCTGCTGCACTCCACATTTGCAGTTTTTCCTGTTATGCTCCTGATTTCACAGTGATATAAACAATTGAAGTGTCTCGGTTTCTTTGGAGATATGTGTCACGATACCTCAACTAGGGCTGATCGACAACACTGCTTCATACTGAAGGTGGTGCTGCACGTTAATGTTCAGCTTGAATCTCATGAAAATACATGGAACAAAAAAGTGACAGAGCTGAGTTAGTTTGTCCTACCTCACGCTGACCGCCCTGCGCTGGGACTACTGTGCACATTGTGCCGTTGATGCTGAAACGATATATCGGCAACCCGACCCGGAGGCAGCAGCGAGCGGGACCAAACAACCCGACTTGATGTGAGTCTGTTCACTGAGCTCGCTCCGCTCAGTTTGCAGCTGAAAAAAATGGATTAAAACGGGTCCAAAAAAGAAGAAATCCTCCAGATTTCACTCAACTTGGTGAAAGATTTTCTTCTTTATCAACTTTTGTCTCCCGTCTCACTGGCCCGTCCTCTCGTCCTCTCGTCCTCTCGTCCTCTCACTGACTGTCTGCAGACTGCAGTCCTGAATCATTATGTCCTCTTCTTTTCTAAGGTCTACCTGGCAATGATGCCTGGTAAACACACACCCTCTCTTACAATATTTGCACAGTGTTCACATGTAATTTCAGATGCTGACTTTTTTTTTTTTTTAACAACTTTTCTTATTGATTTTACTGGATGTCGTTTCAGTGTCACACATCTATATTTACTCTACTAATCATCAGCTCTCATCCACTCGAAGACGGATGTTTTCGGAAACAGGTTTGAGAAAAATAAAAAATCTCCATCCCCTCGAGCGTTTGAGCGCCGCACACAACACTCCTGAAAACACACACACACCTCTCGTGTGATCACTTCTCAGCAGAACACTGCACGCACCTCAGTTCTGTATCGTACCAGGACCTGGATACTGACAGCCTTCATCAACTCACTGCAGGAAGACGTTTCTGTGTCTTTTCCATCTTTGTCTTCCGAAATAGAACATCAAATAATATCACATCCACCCCATCAGTGTACAATCTCAAATACTACAACATCATAACTCTTCCTCAGAATGCTACAAATACTGATAAACTCTCAGTTTGTGTCGGTCCAGACATGAAAACTTCTCCATGAGAGGAGATTTGAAAAAAGCTCAGTTTTCAGTGACCTGTGATGATGTTAAGTGTGTATGGAAGGTCAAAACACACAGAAAAGTCTATGTTTGAAGAAAAACCCCAAACTGTGGACTTGGCCTCTTTTCGGCAGGTGTGAACAACATTTGTAGGTCGGAGCATCTCTGCAGCAGCTCAGGACTTCATCGTTTTAATGCTGTCTGATAAAGTCTTTTTGCACAGAGCCACATCCTTCACACATCATGGCACCCAAACTTGAAGCTGACTCATCTGTCTGCACGTGAGGAGACTGTCAGCCGACTGGATGAACCGGGTCAACATAAACATTGAGCCCGAGGCTTCACCACGCCTCCGCCTGCTGACCTGCTGGACCGCATACCAGCATCTACGTAAGGAACTTCCTGTTACACACACAGTGAAGAAACACGCTCAAACCCAGAAACAAGCTTTAAAACGACTTCTTATCAAAGCTGAGATTTGAGTCCAACTTCTCAAACCATAACACTGTAAACTACAAGCTTCGTATATCTCACCACGTTTATACAAAGTGAGTTCAGTGACTGAAGCTGCCGGCAGGTGAAGCTAACGTTAGCTGCAGCACAGAGCTGTCAACACCTCAGAGGAGTTTACACAGAAGCCGTCAGTCAGTCAGTCAGTGATCAATCAATACATTTTGAAGTCCTGATCATTACCTCCACCAGGGAGGTTATGTTCCCACGCGTGTCCGCTGGTTGTTTGTCAGTGACTTACACAAAAAAACCTCCTGAACAGTTTTCCACAAAACGTGGACAGACGATGAGTCTCCGCCCAGAACAGGTGAGGATCCAGTTAAAGGGACAGATCCATGATTACTTCTTTTACTCTACAACATCGGGCATTTTCACACAATTCTGTCAGTCAATGCGTCAATCTTGATGAGAAAAATCAGGCGTATTTATGTGTAAATGAACTTAATTGTTTAAACTGACGTTACTGCACTTAAAAATAAACTTTACTGGGAATGTAATTATCATAAATGACTTAAATCAGATTTTTCTGCATTATAAACACTAAAAGATATTTTTTATATGGTGCACAAGATCTACACTGATGCCAATACACCTGTCACAGATATTTTTTCCAGTAATCTTTTTTTTGTCCTATTGCTGATAAAATAATTGATCTGAATCTGCTAAGTCATCAAATAAATGTAGTGGGGTAAAAAGCACATTTGCCATTTGAGGATGAAACACTGATCGACATTTTTCAGTTTTCTGACATTTTTCAGATCATTCAACTAGTTTATTAATTGAGACTAATCAACAGAACAATCAGATCAGTTGTAGCCTGATTTCACAGATGTATCTGACTGATGTGACGACTAGAACTCCAGCAGACTGGAGGGCTGGTGGCGCTCCGGCGGGAGCTGGTCAGGGTTTTACTGTTGTTTGAGGAGATCCTGGATTAAACCATAAATTTAAGGCAGGGGACACAACAGAAGCTCCGACCTCTTTCTGACAAAGTAGTTGGAGTGAAGCCTTGTTGCACACATCATGTGTAGAAGCCACAGCAGTGACTGTACTGTGAGCCATCAGAGCCGACAGCAGCTCCAGTTTCAACCTTCCAGAGCCAACGAGATCTACACAATTAAGTTAAACTCGAGATAATGGTTGGCCTCCTGCCATAAAGGCTGTTAAAGACACGCTCGGCTCTCAGCTGGTGTCCGTTTCCCCTCCAAGGTGACCAGCAGGAACAACACGAAGGACTCGTTTAACAGCAGCTACGACATGAAGACCGGCTCTGTTCGAAATATTCACGAGGTCGATGATCACCAACAAAAGCTATGCTGGCAAAGTCTGTCAAAAACAACATCATCCACACCGACCGCCTCCACAATCACTAGGACACAAACTTCCTGACTGGAAACAAATCTCTCCACATGGTATTTTCTCCAGCTGTGATGTGAACACGCTAAGTTACACCCCTCACCAGGAACTTTCCAATCAGTGCCGAGTTTAAAGGTTTTGTTTTTTTTTTAAAAATAATCATGTAGAAACTTTGTACTGTGCGTCAAACATTAGCCATCACAGCTAAACCACAGCATTTTTGTGATTCTCTGTACATTTATTCTAAACCTTAGCAATCGCACATTTTTCCTCCGGATTGGTTTTGCAGGGTCCAATTAATAGTTTCCACAAACATTTTGTGTTCAAGAACTAGTTCTGGATTTCAGAAGAGTTGGCACCCAAAGGCGAACCCATCCACTGGTGATAAGAAGGAGTTGATCTACCAATTATTGGCACATTAAAAAATCATGTTGCAACAACTCATGTTGTAAAAGTGGCACTTGTCTTTTATGACAGTAAAAATGGTCTTTGGGTATTGGATGTAGTTTGAAGACGTCACTTTGGGCTCTTTTCTACAGTTCAATATGTTTAACAATTTATTACTTAATCATGAAAATAAGTAAATAATCATTAGTTGCATCCCCAGTTGAAAAAAGAGCACATTTGGTGTTCTTGCTTTATTAATGATCAGTCTTGTTGACGAGTAATCAGTCCAGCACCCTGCGGAGCAGCGACCCATCGGTCTTGTTTACAGTGAAGGGTCGAGACAAAAGGTCCGGCAGGATTGCAGGGAAGCAGCGAGAGGAAGTTAGCAGACGCCAAACGCTGCCAACAGACCAACAGGCTGCTGTGGACGCCGTTCATCAGCACGACCCGACTTCAGTGGAGCGGAGCAGGAGAGTGTGAACGTGATGGTGCTCTTACAAATAGGCTATCATGAACAGTGTGTTTAACTCCACCTTCTCTCACACACACACACACCTCCCCTCCTCTTCCTCTCTTTGGCAGGTACACAACAAGAGCAAACACACCACGCTGGGCCCTGCGCTCCATCTCAGGATTAAATGACACCATTTTTTTTTTTTTTTTTTTGTGATTCATATCCTCAACGCCGCCTCACATCCTGGTTACGGTCTTATTATTCAGGATAAGCTGCTTATAGGTGTCTTTGTGTCCCACGCATCAGGAATACACAACATGTTAGCATGGCGACAGAGCTGGTACACACACACACCAAACAAACGCACACTAAAACCTGTGATTATCTGCTGCATGCTGCACTTTACTGTGTTTTTCACTGTACAGCTCAGTTATAAAACAATAATCATCTTCAGCTGCAGCGTTCTCACTATCATTAGTCAACAGGCTGCTGATTACTCTCCTCTATCAGACTTCTGCTCACAGCTCTGACCTCCACGCTGAGGCTGAGCGTGTTTCCAACAGAGATTATTTATTTACTGCTCGATGAAGTCCTGCATTATTTAGTATTTAATATGTCAGAATAATAACAGAAGCTCATTTGAAGCCATCAAATCAATGTGATGTGTGAAAGTGAAACAGAACATTCAAACAGTCAGTTTGAAATAAGAGAAACAGCTGAAATACTTTTTCATTTACTTGATAAACAAATACATTTAACATGTATAATCATAATCGATTTATGACACATTTTAGTTGATTCATTTTCTGATGACTGACTTTCAGTTTCAACCCGTTCATGTAATGAATGAACCTGAGCAGCAGTCCGACTGACAGGAGGAAGACTGACCGTCACATGGCACCTGTTCACCTGTTCACCCGTCACCTGTGTACTGATTTCAAAACCTCCATCACTACATGACACCTCAACAACTTACAAGCGAGCACCTTGCACACCAACCTGCTCACTAACGGAACAAGTGCAAACAAGCTAGTGGTTGCAACATTTACTTAGCAGGGATTTTATTGCCAGGGTTCACCAGCAGCCTTCAGTCTGTTCAGGAAGTTACACTGATTGATTGATTTAAATGTGATCAGATACATTGATCAGTCAGTACACAGTCCTCAGCCATCTGTGATTTCTGTTCATGGATCAGCCTCCTTTTCACATGTAAATCAGCTTCAGAACACACTGCTGAATAAAATACACTAAAAGTCAAACAGGACAGAAATACGAGACAATAGGTTTTTATTATTGATCCAACAGATATTCATAACTGTCGGGACTTCCCATCTGATTCCTCACATCCCACTGACCACATGTTTTCGTTTAAATACATTTACAGGCTGATTTGTTAATAAACACACAGCACGTTCTCTGCTCACAGAACAGACATCAAAATCAGTAGAAGAAGATCATAATCCCTTAACTTCAGCAAAAATCTCTAATGGGTCTGATATTCAACATATCAAATGTTTTTATCGTTGACTATGCTGCAGTTTTTATTAATGCTTGTTGTTTATTAATTGCTTTTGTACTTGATGTAAGGAGACCTTGGGTGACGAATGTGATTGGTTTAATGACAGAAACTCGGAGGAAAACAAAAGGATGATTTTTCTCCCATGTACCTGCTCACAGAACTCGTACAGTAAGAGTCCACCAACACAAACCAACACATTCAGAATAGTGTCAATAATTAGAAAGCTAAACATCTGATTGTAAATCGGTTTCTTTTTTCAATAGCTTTAATATTATGATATTATGGAATACAGATATTGTTTCATTTTAAACTCACAGCATAAAAAATAACATGCGAGTTTAAATCCTTCTGATAGCATTATATAGAAATATATATTGTGTTGGCTGCATTACAGTAAGGTGATGTAATACTCTGAACCAATCAAACTGTTTTACCTTTTCTCATACTTAATCATTACAGACACATAACTTTGATTATTTATCAATAATCGTGTCACAATATCCACATTGAGGTAAAATATCATGATGTTTTCATTTTGTTGCCCAGTCTGAACATTTATGAAGAGCTTTAAAAAAGGGGGGGCTTTCACAATAATGAGATATATGTCGTATATCGTGATAAGGTCTGAAAATATCGCGATATTTGTTACTGTAAGAGCTTAATATTCACGTGCTCTCAGTGAACTGATTTGAGCTGATAATAACCTTCACTGTCACACATCAGGTCCACCAGCATCACACACTCACACGCACACACACACACACACACACACACACACACACGGGACGTTTATGTTCATGTTAGCCTCAGTTAGCTAGCTAGCTAGCAGCGCCGGCTAGCTGCTCTCAGGTTCGGTTCGACACAACAAGGACGGGCAGCGAAGTGACCGACAGAGAACATTTGAACTCGGCCAACAACAACAGAGCCCGCTGCCCAGAACCCGTCCGGCACCGTGTCAACACACAGCAGTGTCCCCAACCGACCCAGGAGCTAACATTAGCGTCCCCCGGTGACAGCAGCAGGCTAACAGCGGCTCACAGAGCTCCACTCCGGGAGGTAAACTAACCACACAAACCTGCCGCCTGCCTCCCATCGCGGCGGGCTGCCTCACTCCGGACGACTCGCTGTTTAAAATGTGTTTGTTTCATGAGCAGCGAGCCGGTTTGTGTCTCATAACGACTCGTCATTCTCAAAGAAAAGTGAGTAATTGTTAAACTTACCAACAGCTCCCGTTTCTTCAGCATCTTCCGTGAAATCCCACCGCGGAGCGTTTTTCTCTGACAGAACACAGTCCACCATGTCAGCCCCACTGACGTCAGACACCACAGCGCTTCCGGTTACCCTTTCAGAATAAAGGCAGCGTAAACAGGGGTGTGCCGGAAACAATCCGTTCCTTAACATCTGTTATTCTTTTTTTTTTTTTTTTACTCTTTTTATCTACATATTTTATCGTAATACTAATAACTAGTAGGTGTAGAAGAAGTAGCGTGTAGTAGATAATCTCATTATTGGATGGATTTAATTAAATGATCAGTTCAGATTTGACTATTTATTTATTTATTTGGTTATTTAATATTTGTTCTTGTTTTTTGTCTCTCTTCTTTGTTTATTATTATTATTATACATTTTATATGTTAATACACTCATGTACAAAAAGATACCTGGTCAATATGATTGAGACAAATACGAATGATAAAATGTGTAAATAATGAGTGGATATTTTTTTATGACAAAGATTAAAGGTGATCAATATTATATTTAGACAAGTTCAGGAAAATAATCAGAGCAGAGGTTTCGGGTTTCGACTGGTAAGAAGCTGGTTAATCATCCTTCAATGATTTATGGAGAAGATTAGATACGTTTATACTGGCTGTCCACTCTGCTTTATTTATTTTGTGTTATTAGTCTGTCGTTTATTGTTCTTTACACACTTACAATAATAAGTTCAATCAGTAAAACTGCACCTACCGTTACTGCTGAAATCAACAACTGTTTATAAATTCAACAGGTATCTCAGGTAAATAAAACTGTGATACATCCTGCTTCATTTATTGGCCTTTCTTGTTTGTTGAAAATTAATCATTTGTACAATAAATCAGTTGTAAAATCAATAAATCATGGCCTGTGAAAAAGTTTGAATAAATCAATTTGGAAATTGTAATTTTAACAACCATCACATTGCATCCAGTTGACAGTTTGACAAAAATAAAAATCACAACTAAAGGGCAATTTACCAACAACTAATAAGTGGACCTTGAGTTCGGATTCTTTAAAACTATTTTCTGGGCCAGTGACGACAACAATCACGTTTTAGATCACAAATTCTACGCTTTTAATTTGAAACCTAAACCTTCCAGTTTCCTGTTATCTTCCGGGCAGCTTGACGGACGGACAGCGGCTCGGTGCCAGAAACTTCCTTTTCTCCAAACGAAGATCGTGTCACAAAACAGGATGACTCTCTGGATAAAGAAGAAGCGACCACATCCAGTTAGCAGTTAGCCTGACTCATACAGATTTTCAGTCATTAATTAACAAATGTATTATGTTATTGAACTGAATACATTCACTATAAATGTATTATAATGTAAAATCTCTTTGACGATCAGAGTGCTGCATACTGCTGCAGCTCCTCAGGTACAACAGGTCAGCTGCTCTTTAGTTCCTCAGGTAGGCAGGAATTAGAGTCTCTCTTCGCCGTCTTTCAACAAAGTCCTTGTAAACATGTGGAAATGATCCTTTAATGTCTATCTACACACAACATGCCAGTATTGATCAGTCAGCCTGTTTGATCACTGCTGCGGTCCAGAAAAAGATATCAGTACCTACTGGACAAATGTTCATGAGAAGCAAAGACTTATTTTAAAAAAATAATTAATGAACAATTCCAGTTTAGTTCAACATGCAATGTGAACCCGTGTTTGTTAAATACATCCCAGTATAGCCACACCTGTGAGTAGAATGAGGATAATCTTACAGGTAAAATTCTGAACAGAACTGTCACCAGTTTTGTGTGAGGTAGTGGTTCCTCTCTTTCATATGCCATCTTTGTATTTACTGAATCTGACCAATAGGGGCGCTCTCGAGTTTCTTGTTTCCGGTCCGACCCGGATTCACAACAACCGCTTGAGACTGCTAACCAGCTAGCTAGCTAAGTGACTCAGGCGGCTACTTTTGTGTATTATTCACGGTTACGGTCCGTTTACCGCCGCGGGACGTGTCACCGGCGGCCGGGCGGGACTCTAGCGGGGCTGCTGTCGTAGCTAACCCACCGACAGACGACATGAAGACGGTTACTCTGCGTTCAGGCTGAAGTTTGTACCACTGGCAGCATCACTGGAAGCGGAGGGACGTCGGCTACTGTTAGCCTGCTGAAGCACACCCAGCAACAACAACAACAACAACAACAACAACAACAACAGCAGCGGTCCTGTCAGCAGCAGCAGGGACCACGTTAACATCCGGTAATCAGAAACACACAGCTTCGTATTAGTGTCCCAACACGGACATTAGTGTTTCGGGTGATGCTAATGTGAATGGTTGCGCTGAAGGAAGCTAATAACGGTTAGCTAGCATGCTACATTAGCGCTGTCAAAGTGCTGTGTGTGTGTGTGTGTGTGTGTGTGTGTGTGTGTGTGTGTGTGTGTGTGTGTAGCTGGATCATATGACTGCTCCTCCTGCAGCTGGTACCGAGCTGGAGGTTTGAGGCTTTAATTCTTCCATGTTTGCTCCTCAGCTGCTTTACTTTGAGTTTAACGATGGACAGCCAGCGGTGAGGTCCAGATGTTTGGCTACATTAAAGGACATTACAGAAAAATGAAAGAACCTGTTTCTTCATGCTGGAGTTTAACTAACGTTGCATGGTTAAGTAAAATGTTTTAAATGAGCAATATGTAGATTTAAAGAACATTTAAACTCAGAATTTTGATATTTACAATGTTGATATGTTGGCAGGGTCCGCCACATATAAACAAAGCAAAACAGTATAAACTGTGTTGTCTTTTATATTTATCTAGTTTATTCAGTCATGAACACAAAGAGAGTTTGATCATTTAGTTTTTTTGTCAGCCAATGAGGATCTGTCTCTACTCATTGACATTTCTTCACCAAAACTTTAGAATGCTCCTTTAAACTACGTGGCCAAAAATTAGCGGACAGACCCGGGAACACACTGGTGTGTACTTTTGGATTATGTCTGGTTTTTATAGTTCTGGCTCAAGGTTTTCAGCTGGACACGTTGGTTTGAACGAGCGGTCCCTGTGTTCTTCTTTTATTGTTTGGTTGTAGATGTTACGGATGCAGTGGTGAAATCATGGTGACTGTTTTGTGTTTGTTGAACACTGCTGGTGATTTAAGTTTCAGAGTCGAGATAGAGAACAATGGAATTTAAAACTGAGACTGTGGACAACATTTAGTTTAGTTCTGTGGTGAAAACGTTAAATAATCATCTCTGTGTTCATTTCAAACGCCTGGAACTGATTTGTCCTGTAACTTTCTGTCAGACGAGGTGTTTTGAGGCGTGATGGGGAACCAGCTGGCGGGGATCGCCCCCTCACAGATCCTGTCTGTGGACAGCTACTTCTCAGACATCCATGACCACGAGTATGATAAGAGTCTGGGCAGCACCCGCTTCTTCAAGGTGGCCCGGGCTAAACACCGGGAGGGCCTGGTGGTGGTCAAAGTCTTCGCCATCCAGGACCCGTCGCTGCCTCTGACCAGCTACAAACAGGAGCTGGAGGAGCTGAAGATCCGACTGCACTCCTGCCAGAACTGCTTGCCCTTCCAGAAAACGTCCCTGACGGAGAAAGCCGCCATCTTGTTCCGTCAGTATGTCCGGGACAACCTGTACGACCGCATCAGCACCCGGCCCTTCCTCAACAACGTAGAGAAGCGCTGGTTGGCTTTCCAGATCCTCAACGCCGTGGATCAGGCGCACAAAGCTGGAGTCCGCCACGGCGACATCAAGACGGAGAACGTGATGGTGACCAGCTGGAACTGGGTGCTGCTCACTGACTTTGCCAGCTTCAAGCCCACGTACCTGCCGGAGGACAACCCCGCCGACTTCAACTACTTCTTTGACACGTCCAGGCGGAGGACGTGTTACATCGCTCCAGAGAGGTTCGTGGACGGCAGCATGTTCACCACAGAGAGCGACCAGAACACGCCGCTGGTGGACCTGACCAATAACAACCAGAGGAGCCGAGGGGAGCTCAAACAGGCCATGGACATCTTCTCTGCAGGTAGAGACACCAAACACAAACCTGACGGTGAAAAATGAAAACACAGCGCATATTCAGTATTTAACAAGTATGAATTACATTTCAGATCATCCAAATAGTTAATCAGAGTGGCAATTAATGATTATTGTCATTGTTGATTCTTTTCTTGATTAATCAATTAGTAGTTTGGTTCATAAAATGTCCGAACCAGAAGATATTCAGTGTTCTGTCACAGAGCAGGAAAGAAAAGGAGAAGTCAAAGAATTCAGATTTTCTCTTTCTTAAACAAACGTTGTTGTCGTGTCTTCAGGCTGTGTGATAGCTGAGCTCTTCACGGAGGGCGTCCCTCTCTTCGATCTGTCCCAGCTGCTGGCGTATCGTAAAGGACACTTCCAGACCGAGCAGGTCCTCCTGAAGATCGAGGACCGAAGCATCCGGGAGCTGGTAACGATCGCTGTCATCTGATTAGTTGTTGCAAGTCAAGTCAGTTTGTCTACAGGGTTTTGCTGCTTTATGTTGCTGAGTGCCCCTTTTTATATTCAGAGTGATTATCTGAAATGTCTGCAGTCAAAAAGAGCTACTAATAAACCTAGAATGTATCTGCGTATGAGTGATAGACGAGCTGTAGTTTAACGAACGCATCTTCCTCTTTGACTTCATTTAACTGGTTCTGTGCTGATTTTCTCCGTCAGGTGGCTCAGATGGTGCAGAGGGAGCCGGAGAAGCGTCTGACAGCTGAGGAGTATCTGAAGCAGCAGAGAGGGAAAGCCTTCCCCGACATCTTCTACACCTTCCTGCAGCCGTACATGGCTCAGTTCGCCAAAGAGACCTTCCAGTCCGCCGACGAGCGAGTGCTCGTCATCCGCAAAGACCTCGACAACATCCTGCACAACCTGCGAGGAGGTGAGAGGGATCTGAGCTCCCAAACCTTCTGATGGTTACACACTGAAAACTGCTCCTCACTGTTTGCAATCTGTTTCCTCTCCAGGCTCCTCTTCATCGCCTTCGTCTCAGAACAGCAGTGATGTGGTGCTGAGCTCCAGGGAGGAGCAGGGCCTCATCGTGCTGGTGTCCGTCATCACCTCCTGCCTGCAGACGCTGCACTCCTGCGACTCCAAGCTGGCATCGCTGGAGCTCATCCTGCACCTGGCCCCGCGGCTCAGCGTCGACATCCTGCTCGACCGCATCACGCCGTACCTGCTGCACTTCTGCAATGACTCCGTGCCTCGAGTGCGCGCTCAGGCCGTGCGCACTCTGGCCAAAGTGCTGGCTCTGGTGAAGGAGGTGCCGAGGAACGACGTCAACATCTACCCAGAGTACATCCTGCCGGGCATCGCACACCTCGCCCAGGACGACGCCACCATCGTCAGGTTGGCGTACGCAGGTCAGAGGCTTGAGGTTCAATAAATCAAACAGATGCTATTATTAGAGGATATCATTGTCGTTACCAGATTATAACCACAAACGTTCTCATCTGCCTTTAAGATTGAGCATCAATCGACTCTAACGCGTTTAGCTCTGTGCCTTTATATCCTCTCTGCTGATGTTCAGAGAACATAGCTCACCTGGCAGAGAGCGCGCTGCGTTTCCTGGAGCTGGTTCAGGAAAACAACGTGAACACAGAGCAGGACCTGAGCGGCGAGGACACAGAGGAAACCCTCCACCCCAACGAGAACTACGACTCAGGTACTGACACAGAAACACAGAGCAGACACGGCTGCTGCTGGAGGAGTTGATGTGTCTGACAAATATGTTTGATGTTCAGAGCTGCAGGCGCTGCACGAGATGGTGCAGCAGAAGGTGGTGACGCTGCTCAGCGACTCGGAGAACATCGTCAAGCAGTCGCTGATGGAGAACGGCATCACGCGCCTCTGCGTCTTCTTCGGCCGGCAGAAAGCCAACGACGTGCTGCTGTCCCACATGATCACCTTCCTCAATGACAAGAACGACTGGCACCTGCGAGGAGCCTTCTTTGACAGCATCGTCGGTAAGAAAACCACAAAATGAGGCAAATTCAGGTGGTTTTAAAAAGAAGCTGCATGTTGAAGCTTCTCTGAGGATAAACAGAATGATGCAGATATGAAATGAGTTGACTGGTAATGAAGAGTTTGTGTATCTTTTCCCCTCCTGTGTGTCTTCCTCCCTCTCCTGTGGTTGTATTGAAGGCGTAGCGGCGTACGTCGGCTGGCAGAGCTCCTCCATCCTGAAGCCTCTTCTCCAGCAGGGCCTGAGCGACACCGAGGAGTTCGTCATCTACAAAGCTCTCAACGCTCTCACCTGCATGTGTCAGCTGGGTCTGCTGCAGAAACCTCACATCTACGAGTTCGTCAGTGACATCGGTGAGTTTAGAGAGTGAAACATGTCACACAGGATCGTATTGTTTCTACTCAGTCAGCCTCATGATGCAGCTGTACAGCACACACCGTCACGTCACTGTCAGCATCATCTGGCCTGTATGTTTTGTCCTCTCCGGCTTGCTGTAGCTCCGTTCCTGTGTCACCCCAACCTGTGGATCCGTTACGGGGCGGTGGGCTTCATCACCGTCATCGCACAGCACCTGAACGTGGCTGACGTCTACTGCAAGCTGATGCCTCACCTCAACCCCTTCATCACCCAGCCCATCATCCAGGTGAGTCCTCCTCCTCCTCTTCATCATCCTCATCATCACTGCACACCGTCATCTTCCTCTCTGTGTCTCCCTCCTCAGATCGACAAGGAGCTGGTGCTGCTCAGTGTGCTGAAGGAGCCGGTCAGTCGCTCCATCTTCGACTACGCCCTGCGCTCCAAAGACATCGCCAGCCTCTTCCGCCACCTGTTGCTTCGACAGAAGAAGCGCGTGGGATCAATCCCAGAATGCCCCACTCCTGAAGACCCCGCCATCGCACAGCTCCTCAAGAAACTGCTGTCACAGGTCAGAATAAGGTTGCTCAGTCATGTTATTTATGACATGTTGGGGCTTGTGTCCATGTAGAGTTTTTGTTCCCGGACCAGGTGATGATATTTTTTGCGTTTTTATCTCATACGGATCGCGACATGAACCCACGTCTGCAGCTGAACATCAGCACGATTGAGCTCAAAACATTATGAGGGCACGCTCCCTCCAATAAGTGCTGGTGATAAAAATAAGAATATAAAACAAACATCCACATCGCAGCACTTCTCTGCCCAACTGTACAGTTATGTGGACGCAGACTCTTATGAGTGTTTAGGTCGAGGAATAATGTGAATACTTTCTCTCTTATTTACGCTCCATCAGACGGTTTTGGGTCATTTTGACGTCACTGAGGTCGACTGAGTGTTGTCGTCTTGTAATCAGCGAAGTGACTGAAGCTGTTCAGGTTGTAACACCATCACAGGAAATCTGCTGACAGACACAAACCAGCACAAACAGTAATTATATAAAATAATCAGTTTTCGGTGACGTTAATCTGCAAAGAGAAGAGTGAGAATACGTAACGAGTCTGTGAGAGAACATTAACAGAGAGATGTGGACGGGTTGTGAAACTGAATCCAAAAATCATGTTCTGAAGTTTTAATGTCTGAGCTGATGACAGATCTCTTCCTGATGAGCTGATGTTCACTGCTCTGTTCCGACCACACCGATCAGAACAGAGCAGAACCAGCCAGACAGGAAGTCAGAAAGCAGAGCAGCATCGTGCTGCCAGCTGATTTTCAAAATAAAACAACTGCTCAGCTCTGAAGCAGTTTAAAGTGTTTGGACCAGAGGGGGCAGTGAAACACTGTGTTAGCCTGTTGGTCAGAGTTAACACACACACACACACACACACACACACACACACACACACACACACACACACACACACACACACACACACACAGACTGTGTGTCTGTTTGTCATCAGGCCACAGCACTGTAAGAACAAACCTCAGAACGACAGAAAGCATCCGCGTCCTCTAATCCTCAGATTCTGTTTGAAGTTTAAAACAGACGTGAAGAGACAGTTTGTTACAAAAGAGAAAAGAAGGAGGCAGGAAGTGAGGAGTGGGAGTCTGTGAGGGGACGAACCTTATCAGAACCTTTTCCCTCGTGTTTCTGTCCTGAACGCAATGTTGTGATAAAGAAACATGAGTTTGAAGTTATTGTGTTTGATGAAGAGTAATACTAACAGTTCGTAGTCTAACGTGCAAAAACTGGAATTAGATTTGACCAAATGAATTAAGTTTGTACAAATAGAACATTTTATAAATGCTCATTCGATCAGTTTTTTTAATGGATGTAACAGAAAATGTTTGAGTCCAGAGAAGTGGTGAGCAGCAGGTCGGCCTCGCAGACAAAGACCGACAGCTGAGGGTTGTTGTAGAGATCAGAGGGATGCAGACAGGAAGCAGGACGTCAGCGGGCGGCTGCTCGCTGTCAGAGCTGCTGGTGACGCCACAGAACAGAGACGAGGCTGGACTGAGGTCGATCCCCCACAAATAAAACGACCGGGGGACCAAATAACAGATCACCGACTGACTGACTGAAGACCAGACCTGAGGAGCTGCTGACAGCCTTCCTCTCATGGCGGCTGTGTTACCTTTTCTGTGGTTAGATGTAGAGGATGTTAGAAGTGATGGCTGCTCGCTCTTCAGTGATGCTCTTTGTCATGTCTGATCTGTGTCAGACCTCTCGGGCTGCACACAGTTCTCTTCACCCGTTGAACCGGTTTTCAATCAGTCTGATTGTGTGAACTTCACTGAGCCACTTGAGCTCCGACTGATTTGTTAGTTTCGTTGGACTTTAATTAATCTCTGTGTTTTATGCATCAGGCCTCAGATGTGTTAATGCTGGTGTCGACCGTTAGCACCTCTGAGGGTCGCTGAATCTGAACCCTGCTGTCAGATGTTTCCCAACAAAGAGAGCGAAGAGGAGGAGAGAGGAGAGTTTTCATACGAGGGAGGAAGATTCCGATCATCGGACCACAACGTTAAGAAAAATGCTGTTTAAAAACATCGTCTCAGACTCCCACGCATGTTTCTGCACCATCAGTTATATTTCATGAATGTTCACAGAGTTCTTCAGAACATAATCAGCGAGGGGCAGAAACGTTTCTTTAGAACTTCTGTAAAAACATTTAGGAGCTCTGAAGGAATTTCCACAAAACGTCTGAATCCTGCGGTTACATAATGAACACTGATGGGCTGAACTGAGTCCAGAAAACACAGAGCCGATCACACCGGGGGCAGAACTGTGAGCCGGGGGGGTTTGTAAACGCTCCATCTGGCAAACAGAGCCGCACACACACACACACACACACACACACACACACACACACACACACACACACACTGCCAGAGTTTTTTAGTCTTAATATTCTGAGGAAATCCCACAATTCACACAGACCTCCTCTGTGAGGAAACAGCTGTGACGCTCACGTCGTGTTTCTTTGTTACTGATTAAAACACAGAAGTTGAACACGTCCGACCTCGTGGAGTTCGTGTTAGAGGGTCAGTGTCTCTGATCTGTTTCAGTCTTATTCTTCAGTCACCGGGTGCCACCGGACCAACACGCAAACCAAAGCACAACTTACTGTGTGAAAGAAACAGATTTAAATTCTTTTGTCCAACATTCAAACTTTCACATCGATGTTTGTGAGCAGCATCAAAGAAAATCTCAGACGCAGGACATGAGAACGAGGCCGGCAGTGAAGATTCACTCTTCATATCTGTTACAACATCCGAGCACCAGATTGTCTCAGCTGATCACGATTCTTGATCATCTCGTCTGATCAGAGATGGACTGAGGTTAAACACCTGAAGGTTACAACCTTTTTAGAACTTTCTCTAAAAATGCCTGGACACTGATCACCTCCATGTGAACACGCCGTCTGTTTCAACTGATCCATGATTGAACCAGTAACCACAACATCACCAGTCTCCCTTAACAAATGTGGTGATTTAAGAGTTGTTTCATGAGGAGACACTTACTAATGTTGTGAAACTTTGTCTCTGACAGATTCTGAATTATTGTTTCCTTCTTGTAAATTCAGCATTAAGAACCTGAAGTGAACCAGTAACCACAACATCACCAGACTCCCTTAACAAATTGTCAGATTTTAAGAGTTGTTGAATTGGAGACACGTTATAAACTCTGTGAAACTCTGTCTCTGACTCATTCTGCATTATTTGGACCTTCTTGTTCATTCTGCAAATGTGTTATGATGCACACTATCGTACAATACTTGTTAGGAGACACATTCACTGTCACACAGCATTTGAAACACTGACGGGAAGAAATGTTCGACCATATAAACCGTCAACGGACTCGCAGTCAGTCATCTGTGTTCACTCTGTCCTGTTTGTCCTCTCAGGGGATGACCGAGGCGGAGGAGGATAAGCTGCTGGCGCTCAAAGACTTCATGTTGAAATCCAACAAGGCCAAAGCCAACATGGGCGAGCAGAGTCACCTGGGAGAGGCGGTCCAGACCGGCGTCATCGACCTGGCCACGCTCGGCATCACCGGCCGCCAGGTGGACCTGGTGAAACCCAAAGCTGAGGCCGAGGACAAGAGAGGTAACGACGCAGCGTCCACACACACTGTCAGAACATTTATTTTACAGAGCCACCTGAGATTTAACTTTACAACAATACATCTTCTCATTTCACATTCTTAATGATCGTATTCGTCTCGTCGCTGAGTCATGAACAGACGAACCCTCAGACAGGATTTAAAGAAACTTCCCAGTTAAACAGATTAAATTAACAACACATTTGTGCTTCTTGAGTCTTTTTCTCTCTGATCTCCAACATTCACTTAGTGAAACGATCTTAAAGCAGAAAATAAGAATGATGCCAAAAAACCCCAACAAACAGGTTTAAGTTCAGTTTGAAAGAGTTCAGAGATGATTGTTCACGTTTGACTCGTGGAAAGTTTAATGAGGACCTGAGACACGATATCTGGAAACAGGAAGTCACACAGAACCTGCTGGACCACTAACATCTGTAAAATGAGTTTTTAATTAGACTCAACCTTGATTTGTAAATAAAGTCATTAAAAGACATCTGTGTTACTTTCAGGACAGAAACAAGGCTGAGTGTCTTCATCCTGATGTGGGAGAATCATTAACGTCTCACCTCACATCTGCAGAATTACACCTGTAATATTAGACCGACATCACATGAGTATCATAAACTGTCTGTTTGTTACAACATGAGGAGACAAATTGAAAGATTAAGTTCAGTTCTTCCTCTGGGACATCGATTGATAACTGACGATTAATTCAGCCGGGTATCAGTCTGTCGTGTGGTGTTCAGTGGTCGATCAGTCGTGTCGGAAAATTGTTCCACACTCGTCGTCTGCATGCAAAAAAATAGAAATAAATAAATAAATGACCAACAGTCCTGATGGTGTCGGTCGGGTGTTTGAGTCGAGTCTCCCTTCAACACCTCCGCCTGTCGATCCATCAGTCGATCAGTCGATCAGTCGATCACCTTCTGACCCGTCTTGTTACCTGTGGACGGTTTAAACAGCTGCGTTAGACGGTGACACTTGTTTATTTAAATATCAAAGGAATATTCTGATGTCATCAGAACACAAAACTCACCAGATTTATTTTAATTTGAGTCATAAATGTTTTACAGGGTTTGAAACAATAAAGTAAACTCAGATTTATTTTGATTTATTGTTGACAGTGTTTTGACTTCAGTTAATTAATCAATAATAAATCCCAGAATGTGTCTGATAATCAACGAAATAACAAACGTGTTATTTCGTTGCTCAGAGAAAAAGAGCTGAATAAATAAGTTTAAAGATCATTTTGTAGATGAGCCGTCAGATATTTCAGACGACTTCATGTTGTGAATCCAAATATTTAATCGTGGAGTTGAAGCAGAAGTTCTCGTGTTTCATGTTCAGTGTTTTTATTCATTTCAGAGTCGGTCGCTGCAGCATCTGGTACTTAGTTTCATGTTGCTGTAGTGTGGAGTGAAACGCTCGCTCGCTGTCAGAAATAACAAACTGTTGAAGGTCCCATGAAGCTGAAAATGCTCGTTGTGACTTCATGTTCCTGTTTCCTGTCTGATGACTGATCTCATGCACAAATCAAATCAGGAGTCAACAAATTCCAAATCTGAATTCTTCTGTTTTTCCTTTTTAGCCATTTGATTGTTTTTATTTTATTATCTTGAGTTTATTCAGAAAGTTTCATCTGGTTGGTTTATATTCAAACTACAGAGAAAGTTGTGTTCTTGGTTCATGGGACCTTTTTAAAGTCTAACATGTCCACAAACTACAAACATCAGCGTCAACTTGATCACTGTGCTAACAGCTGCGTCCTGATGCTGTGAGCTTTCCTCTCAACCTCTAACTTTATTTTACTGTCTCATCTGCTTCACGTCATGTTGAGGAAAAGGTGCACTTGAACGCATCGCAAAGACAAACATGTCTGATAACAAGTTGTAATGTTCCTGCTGTCAGTTTGTGTTTCGGTCGTACTTTTCCCACTTCTCCTCTCAAACACTGATTCACTGATCTGAACAGCCGATCAGTCGATGCTGACGAGCAGAAGGTCGAAGAATCAAAGTACAAATACTTTATTAACTTACTTCAGTAGATGTTTCGTGTATCTGTCTGTCCTTCACTTCAGTGTCTCTGTTCGTAGCTCGTTACTTTAGTTTGATGCATCTGAGGTGAATTCTGGATTCTTGTTATTTCCCAACATCAGCAGACTGATGTGGACCAATCAGACGCAGCGAGACGAGACAAAGACGTAAAAGCCGTAAGAAGCCGTAAACAGACAGAGAGGGAGGCTGGAATGTGGAGAAAAGGCGTGTTAGTGTCTCGTATCTGCAGAGAGTTTCTGATTTTCTCTCTTTGTTGCTGCTCGGGACGCTTTACCAACCCAACATGTGTCTATTTGACGTCCTGGGAATGAGACTCAACAATCAACTGTCTTTGTGGTGCGTTCAGGAACAGCTGGGACAAATCCTACTGATTCTACCTTTAACTTTAATAGTCTTTGAATTCTATTAATATGACGTGAGCTTCAGTTAGCTTTGAGCACAAATGTCCTTCAGAGGGAGACTTTTTACTCTGATACTCTGAGTCCATGTCAGAGCCTGAACTCTGTTACTGTACTGGAGGAAACAAGCTGGATCAGAACTTCTACTTTTACTGTGTAAAATAAAAGAAGTAACTACAGAAACCAAACAAAATAAATCTTGTGGTGCAGTGACAGAATGAGAGCGAGCAGGGAGGGGCGGCTGATCCTGGACTGACGGGCCGGTGCACTAAAACCGAGTCCGTCCACCAGAACCTGAAGCGACACAGACTGTAGAACACTGGAGAACCTGCAGGCTGCAGCAGAACCTCCACCATCTGATCGACTCTGCGCTCCAGATGTTTCTCTCTCAGTCATCAGAATAAATTACTGCCGTCTGCAGCCAAAACATTTGAAAGATGCCTGGAGGAAAGTCCCTCTGTAATCGCTCTCATTCATCACTTTCTGTCTGCGCTCCAAACACTGAGTCTCTACACTGTCAGACATGTTCATGTGTCCAGAGCCTGTTGATCCTGAAACTAAAGCACAGCGTTCAATTGCTGGACTTTAATTTGAAGGTGAGGTCCTTTTGGTTTCGAACACGTTGAACAGATGTCGGTGCGGGTTAATTATTTTTCTTTTCGTCTAAATAAAGACTTCATGACTCTGAGAGTGTTTAGCTGGAAACGAGAGATTATCTTCTTCTTCATTCATTCCAGATTAACATGTTTTGTGGTGTATAAATGTAACCGGTCGTTGAAGTGACACCATCTGTGGAGCATCACGTGGTTCTCAGTGTCGTTCAGCTAAATATTTACAGACTCGTTAGTTAATTGCAGCCTCAGAAAGGTTCTGACTTCCTGTTTGTGAACTTGTTGTGTTTTTCTGTCCTGCAGCGAGGAAGCACACGAAGCAGGACTCCACCATGAACGAGGAGTGGAAGAGCATGTTTGGATCTCAGGAGCCGCCCTCGGCCCAGACCGCCACGGTAACACCTCCACTGTCCGGGACCGGTTCTGTGCAGCCCGCGGCTCGTTCACACCAGCAGCACACTTCATTACTCTGAACGCGTTTATAGGTGTTTTTAAGGCAAATACTAGTTATCCAGGTAATATAATAAACTCTGAAGTCTTTTTATATTCCTTCTATAAAATGCCAGATGATGTCGTTGTAGTCTGAACTTCATCCAACAATCCAGAACGCTTCAATTATACAAAACTAATAAAGTCCTCGAATCGTAGCAGCAGAAACGAGAATATTTGGCAGATTTGCTTGAAAACAATTCCAAACATTAACATCCAGCGTCTGAGCTGGAGATTCTGTTCCCAGTTGAATCTGCTGGTTAACTCACCGTCACACTCTCACTCACACAGACTGAACCAGAACAGTGTTGGTTCCTCAGCTCACAGTAACATGAAGATGTTCTGTCTCTACACGCTGATGATGTCATCAGGCGCTCTGTTCACTCACTGTGGGAATCAGGTGCCGCCTCGCCGCCTCGCCGCCTCGCCGCCTCGCCGCCTCGCTGCCTCGCCGCCTCGCCGCCTCGCCGCCTCGCCGTCGCTGTGAAAGTTCCAGATGTGGAGAGGAGAGAGTTTCTCTCCTCGTCCACAGAGTCGGCCATGTTGCTACAGCAGCCCAGAAGGGACTAACCAGACACTCCAGAGAGAGACTTTGACATTTGTCTTGTTGTTATTGGCTCCCGCGGGGAGGACGAGACGAGGGGAGACGAGGGGAGACGAGGGGAGACGAGGGGAGTTCAGTCTGACACATCACCACAGGACCTCTCAGGACAGAACGCTGAAACGCTGCACCGCTCATTATTTCTGTTGGTTATCATTAATGAGATCTGGTTTTGGGCAGCAGTGTGAGTTTGGCTCGTTGTTAAACAAGCTGTAAGTGAATGTTTGACTGGAGGTTTTATCTCTCTGGCTGCAGGCTCAGAATCAGAAACATGTGGATCTTTGTTCTGTTTCTCACCAGCAGACTCCAACTGTACTCTGAACCCTGGCAGGTTTCCACACTCGGCTCCGACTGTGCCAAGATCTGCTTTATATGGACTCAAGCCTCATGAGTTCAGTTTTATTATATCATTGTTCAGATTACAGGCAGATTTTAAAGTCTAAACATGATCTGTTTCGTATTTATTGGCTTTATTCTGATCTGAAGTCTTCTCCACGGTGTCACATTCAGAAACAAATAATAATTCAGCGTTCCTGTTTCTGAGCTGAACGTGTGGATCGATCTGTCAGTGTAGTTTAAACAGACTGATGTGAGTCAGCTGGTGATGATGATGATAATAATAATATAAATGTTCATGAACAGGAAACTTTTACAGAACCGCGGCTCTGAACTGGATTTTCAGAAGTTTCAAACGTAACCGCGTCTGATGAACGATGATAAACTCCGTCTGAGTTTCATCACTTCACTCTCGTCACTGGTAGTTAAACTTTACTCCACTGATTTTATACATTCAAATGTGTTTACAGCTCTTAGAGAGTCGAGCCCGCCGCCTCCATTACCCACAATGCAACTCAGCCACAGAGTGACATCACAGGCAGTTTATCAGATTACATCGAGCTTCCTCTGGAACCACAGAAGGTTCCAAACACTCCAACACATGGACACACTTTCATGTGTAAATTGGTGAAGTTTCCCTTTAATGAAACGACCCATGATGTGTTTACAGGCTGCAGACGGGCCCACGACTCAGATCAGGAAGAGCACCGTGCCGCCGATGTTGCCCGTGCTGCAGTCGGTGGCGAGCGGCCCCGCCTACCAGCGCCGCATCAACACCTGCAAGGCGGAGCTGCAGCAGCTGGTGCAGCAGAAGAGGGAGCAGTGCAGCGCCGAGCGCATGGCCAAGCAGATGATGGAGAGCGCCGAGTGGGAGAGTCGACCTCCTCCGCCTGGTAACGCACACACACACACACACACAGTGACACACAGTGACACACAGTCTCACACACACACACACACACACACACACAGTGACACACAGTGACACACACACGTCTGTACGTACATCCACTAATGTTCACTATGATTCAAACGACTGATGATTGAAATGAAAATGTTGAACAAACTTCGTGTCTCTCCAAAGATTCCTCGTCTTTTATCTGAATCACTGACTGAAGCTGAAGAAGCGTTTTCCTCTCAGATCAGATTTAAAGTTATCCAGTTTTTTTCCAGATTGAAAGATGTTTCAGTTTTACTCCACAGCGTCTGAAGCAGCAGACGTTTCATCAGTTTTGTCTCATTCAGGCTGTGGATGTGTTTTCAGGGTGGCACCCTAAAGGGCTGCTGGTCGCCCACCTCCACGAACACAAGGCTGCTGTGAACCGCATCCGAGTCTCAGACGAACACTCCATCTTTGCTACGGCGTCTAATGACGGCACCGTTAAAGTCTGGGACAGTCAGAAGATGGAGGGAAAGACCACGACCACCAGGTGAGTCTTTAAAACCACCAACACGACCGGAGAGCTCCTGAGACATCGACTCGTCAGTCAGACTGGACTGCTGCAGACGGAGCTCCACGTTTACAGTGCTGGTGTCCCTGCAGGTCGGTGCTGACGTATTCTCGTATCGGCGGTCACGTGAAGACGCTGACCTTCTGTCAGGGCTCGCATTACCTGGCGGTGGCCTCAGATAACGGATCCATCCAGCTGCTGGCTGTCGAAGCAAACAAACCACCAAAATCCCCCAAAGTTCAGCCGTTCCAGACCAGGTACCGTGGCTGCGCCCACAGGTGAGCTCTGTCCCCACGGAGGACGCGTCTCATCCGTCCTGTGTCTGTCCCCTCAGGTGTCTGGACCTGCAGGAGGACGGCTGTGCGGTCGACATCCACCATTTTAACTCGGGCGCCCAGTCGGTGTTGGCGTACGCCACCGTCAACGGCTCGCTGGTCGGCTGGGACCTTCGCTCCAACTCCAACGCCTGGACGCTCCGACACGACCTGCGGCTGGGACTCATCACCTCCTTCACCGTCGACATGCACCAGTGCTGGCTCTGCCTCGGTGTGTGTGTGTGTGTGTGTGTGTGTGTGCTGCAGATTTATATTTAAAATGTAATGAGACGAATGACATTATTACAATCATGAAACTCTTGTACGACACTAAAACAAACTTTACTGTCATATAAAATGAATTGAAGAAGTTCTTTCACTTTCACCAACATAATATTTATCACGATGTCTTTACGTTTGTTGTTGTTACTGTGTAGTTCACATATTTGTGTTTTCTCCACAGGTACGAGCAGCGGCACCATGGCATGCTGGGATATGAGGTTTCAGCTCCCCATCTCAAACCACTCCCACCCCGCCCGAGCACGAATCAGACGGCTGCTGATGCATCCGCTCTACCAATCGTCTGTGATCGCAGGTGAGACGACGACAGCTGAATCATCTGCAGCATGTTCAGCATCACGAAGAAGCAACCGACCAATCAGGATCAACCTGACCGTGTGTGTGTGTGTGTGTGTGTGTGTGTGTGTGTGTGTGTGTGTGTGTGTGTGCGCGCAGCTGTCCAGGGCAATAATGAAGTGTCTATGTGGGACATGGAGACCGGGGACCGTAAGTTCACCCTGTGGGCGAGTTCTGCTCCTCCTCTCTCTGAGATGCAGGTGAGTCCTGAACAGGTGTATTATTTCCTGTCACATATTTAAAGGAACAGTTCACCCAAAACTGTAAATCCAGTTTTTATCTCCTCCCTCTGTGATGACATGTTGAACAGAAGTTCACCTTAACGTTACACCTGGCTCTGACAAAGTGAAGCAGATACAAGTAGCTCCAGAACTCTAAGAACTGGACTGGAGCAGCTGTGCTTAGTTACATTCAGCGGTATTAAGTGTGTGTGTGTGTGTGTGTGTGTGTGTGTGTGTGCAGCCGTCTCCTCACAGTGTTCATGGGATCTACTGCAGTCCTGCTGACGGGAACCCTCTGCTGCTGACGGCCGGTTCTGACATGAGGATCAGGTCCGAAACACACACACAACAACACACAACCTGTGCACAAACACACAACCATGAGTGTGTTTAATAAGCTCGCTGTCATGGCGGCTCTTCCTGTTGAAGCTGCTGAATGTTCTCGATCGTCCCTCTCAGGCTGACAGAGAACGTTCAGGCAGGTGTTAAATCAAACTGACTGGTGATTGGTTGGTTGTGGCGTTCAGGTTCTGGGACTTGGCGTATCCTGAGAGGTCGTACATCGTGGCGGGAGGAGCCAACGACTCGCTGCACTGCCCGTCTGTCCTGTACAGCAGGAAGATCATCGAGGGGACGGAGGTCGTACAGGTGAACATACACACACACACACACACACACACACACACGGTTGTGGATGCTGTTATTGTTGGTTTTCGTCAGTTCACATTATCTAACATGAATTTCTCACAGTGAAGTTGTGTTGATGTTTCGGTCAGTGTGTTTTTTCCCATCATGCCTCTCTGTGCGGTTAAAAACGCTCTGGTGTCTCTGCAGGAGATCCACAGTAAACAGAAGAGCGGCGTGGTGGAGGATTCGCCTCGCCGCGGCCCAGAATCCCTCCCTGTGGGTCACCATGACATCATCACTGACATCGCCACCTTTCAGACCACACAGGGCTTCATCGTCACCTCGTCCAGAGACGGCATCGTCAAAGTCTGGAAGTGAGGACGAGCGGCGGCAGTGACATCACACACACACACACACACACGTTCAGGTCCTGATGGTTTGACACAGGAAGTCAGCAGCCTGCTCTATACACTCACTACAGTCACATGACTTCCTGTTACCCAGCAGCCCCACAGGTGTCGTCAGATCCTTAAAGGAACAGTTCATCCAAAAAAATGTAAATCCATCCTGATCTCAGCCTTCAGCCTCCACCGTCTGGAGAAAAAACCTTTCCTCTGATAAATGTCGGCTCTCAGATCTTCCACAGACTTTGATGAAGAGTCCACACTGAGAACCAAACAGCAGCGCTGAGCGTGTACTGCTCGCTCCAGCTGGGTCGGCAGCTCAGCACAGTATATATAAATGAGCTGTTGTTGCTCTTTGTGTGTGTGTGAGAAACAAAACAAGGAAACTGACTTGGCCAGATCCTTCAGAGGTGAAGTGTTCGCGAGGATCCAGCTGTCTGTCAGGAGTTTTGTTTAGGTCGACAACATTTATCCTGCCAGTCGATAAAAGACGTCAGAACAAACTTCAGACCTGCTCGGACTCTCGGGTCGAATGTTCACAGTTTTGTTTCTGTGTAATTTTCAGCCTCAAAGTTGTAGAAATATCTCAGACTGATTTGTTGGAGCAGATCATCAGTTAGTTCACGTAAAGATGTTGGCTGCAGTTTCAAACCAACATCTCATTTTATCTTATGTCCCAGAAATCAAACTTCCTGATGATCATGTGACGTCAGCTGTGTTCTGATTGGCTGTCAGTGTTTCTGTAGTTCATTAAATCCCCCTGCAGGTCGTCAGTGTGGTGGACTGATGCTGCTGACGTCTGACGGTTCTTTGCTATATTCTGTTCTCTGCTGTTCCGTTGATAACTGGATTTACATTCTTTTGGGTGAACTTTTCCTTTAATCTCCTTATTGTGACAAGAAACCGGTTCTTTATTGGACTTCTTCAGAACACGATTTGCACGCAGTCTATATTTTCATTATCGCAAAAACTCACGTTTGTCCTTTTCTTTGGTTTCTCAAAGACCAAAGAAACCCTGAAATAAAAAATGTAACTCAGCTTCATCACACGTGCTGAGTCAGCTGATGACGTCATCACGAGGACCGGATCCTGGAGCTGATTTAGATTTTTTAAAATTCTCATGTTTTCATCATCCTGAATGTTCGAACACATTAATACACAAATACTGTTTTTCTTTCTTACTTGTACATAAATTATTTTAAATCTGAGTAATATAAAGTTTGATTTGAAACTTGTACAAAATATCAAATGTTCCAATCTGCGGATGTTTCCGTGTTCAATAAAGTCTGTTTGATCAGAAACAAACCTCGACTCTCTTCGTGTTCTCGATCAAACGAACAGTGAGAAATAACTTGATGCGTTTTTAATCTCTGCACGCTCTCACAGCAACAAACTGAACAAGAACTCCAACGTTTTCTTTCATTCTTTAATGTTTGATTTTTACATGAAGCACCATCGGTTGGTTTGATGAACCACAGACTGATTTCCACGTCCAAACGGACGGGCGGGCGGTGACACAGGCTGAGACCTGCTCGCTCGGCGCAGAGAGACACGTTTCAGACCTTTTAAGGCTCAAAGTGAGACCGGAGCTGCTCGGAGACACTTCAGGAATGTGTTTACATCGTGGACTGAGTCCAACACCAGGAGCCTCCGTGTGACGGCAGCAGCTCCGCTTCAGTTTGAGCCTTTAACATGACTTTTAAAAACAGCGTTCTGAGTCTCATTTTCAGAGTTTAGTCCGTCATGATGTGAATGAAAGGACTCTGAGTTCAGATCTTCAGTGTTTGTTTCAGAGTTTGTATCCAACAATTTAAAAATGACGTGTTGAAAAACTTCAGATTTTTTTATGAAAAGGTTTTTGATTTCTTTTGTCTTTATTTGACAAAGAGCACAAAGAGAAAATAGGATTTAAAAAGGTAAAGATGAGGGTCGTTTGTGGGAAAAGTTAGTCGACGGCCTCTTTTCCTTTGTGTCACCTGAAGAACCTGATAAGAACCTGATGAAACGTGGCTGCGTCGTCACTTCAGTGGCTGCAGAGAAGCCTGAAATCTTTCCTGAAGCATGAACTGAAACGTTGTTCATCATCTTGACAGATTTAGGACCAAAACTCTGAAAGTGAGACTCAGATATTTTGACTTCTGTGTGTCTGAGGGACAAACCAGGTATCAGTGAATTCTGGAGAGGACGATCAGAACTTCAGAGAACTTCACTATCTTTGGAAAACAGAGAAAGAAACTTTACTTTAGAATTTACGATGGATCTCTACCTGAAACCTTCAGGCTGTCGCTGTATGTGAGTCAAATCAAATAAAAAAAAGAGCTCTTCTACATAAACACACTTAAACGTTCTGATGTGAATCCTTCAAACATTCATTCATTCGGCTCCACAGTCGCACCTGATAAGAACCTGAAGGTGTTGAACAGCTTCTCTGCTGTCAGTTTGATCCACGTCCAGCAGTTCAGAGTTTTTATTGTGAAATGTTGATGGTTTGTTTAAAAAAGGACTCGCAGAACGAAGGCGCTGCGAGGAAACTAAACACACATGTTCAAGAAAGAAACAAAATGTCTTCAACCAGCAGCTGAGTTCTGGAACGGTTCCAGTTTCCCTGAAGGCGTTTTAGTAAAAACCTATGAACAGTTGAACCGTTCCAGAACGACTCGGCTGTCGAAGGATTTCAACTGCTCAGAATCTTGTATTGTTCCTTGAAGATGCGTGTTCCTGAAGGTTCTGCTGATACGTGTTCGGTGTACAGCGGTGATTCTCTCCGGTGACGTCGTCCTCCTCTTCCTCATCGGCTCTTCGTCACACACAGGTGCTCGCACTCCTCCTGCGTTGTGAAGCGATTTTCGTTGCCGCCACAGCCGCCGTACCAGAAGCGAGAGCATTCGTTCTGTTTGGTGTCATAGAACCAGACCATGGTGTACTCCTGGCAGCCGCCCTGGTCCTGCTGGAGGAAGCAGGCGTCTGGAAGGAGACGGGACACAGAAGGTTTTACAGTCAATGTCACTCAGTTACTGATTAAAGGAACGTTTGAATGTTTCCAACCAGCCGTGGCACGACGACACGTCTTTAAAGGTGCAGTAATGTGTTTTCATCTGCAGCTTCTGAGCACATTAAAGCTGCTCAGCAGCAGCGTCTCAGAACACTGTGTGGTTTGTACCTCTGGAGAAGCTGGCGAGCTCCGGCCTCGGCAGGATGTTCTGATCTGTGAGAGACGACAGAGTCAGACTGAGCTGCTGTTTGAGCTTTGAAACACATTTTTAAAACAGAGTCCAGCATTGTTTTGTTCATTTCATTTAGCTGACATCATCACTGAGGATGTGATGGAGACAGAGAGAGTGACAAACATAAAAAAGTTAGACGTGGACATGAACAGACGTTAATCAGAGACTCAGTGTCGACAGATGAACACTGGTGTGAGACACTCGGCTGGTTTGAGGTCAGATGTGCAGTCAGGACTTACTGTGGCTGCCACAGGTCCGGAAACATTCATTCTCTGTGTTAAAGCGGTTGGTGTTACCGCCGCAACCACCGTACCAGAAGGGAGAGCATGCACCGATGTCTTTGTCAAAGAACCACGCTTGGACATAGTCGGCACAGTGGGTACCAGCGTCAGCCTCGAGCTGACACTGGGCTGAAAGCAGAACACACACATTTACTACAAACACTGACGACCGTCCTGCGGGGCGGCGGCTCTTCAGCTTCAGCTCACACGGCATCGTCTGCTCGCGACGTCAGTCCAAATCTTTACAAATATTCTGTATGAATTTGAGGCTGCTGAGCGCCGCTGCTCCAGGAGGACACGAGCAGTCTGATGACACACAACTGGAACCACATGAAGACGTATGAATCATTCCACACACACAGATCCCAGATCATCAGAGTGTGTGTGTCCAGAGAGTGTTAATAAAATAAAAAGGTGACAAACAACATAAAACAACATTAAACAGACAGAAGTGAACAGCATGCGTTCAGCTAACAGTGAGACGACGAGCATCAGGACTCCACGTCAGAGGAAGATGGCCGCTGTGTGAACAGGGTCTATAGAGATACCATGGTGTGTGTGTGTGTGTGTGTGTGTGTGTGTGTGTGTGTGTGTGTGTGTGTGTGTTCTACCGTTTAATTTTGTTCCCGGGACAAACTTCTGTCCGTCTCCTCTGGTCAGAGTCTCGATGATGTCCAGCTGGCCGGTCTGACTCTGTCCTCCCGTCTGCTCCCTAAACGCCTCCACCACCTCGTCCCCGTACTCCTGATCCACCAGCACCACCGGGCCCTGACTGGACACACAGCAGCCAGAACCCACTCATTCACCATCACCTATATTATAATCACATTAGTCACAGTCCTGTCTGAGTATTTCTGCTCAGCTGTTCTGTCCTCAGTGCAGCGGCTCACAAGAAATCCATGATCATCTCTCTGCTTGTTAAAATGTTACACACTACAGTAATGTTCCTGCCAGTTTCCAGAGCTAACAGTGACCTCAAACCCAAACATTTAAAATGTAATCTCAGAGGAAACGTTGATCACGTGCTGCTGATCGACGGGCGTCCACAGAACAGAAAACACTTTTCAGGAGCTCGTCTGTTCGGCACCAGCTGCGTCTCATGGCAGCATCTACTCCTGCAGCAGCGCGAGTTACCCATTAAAAATGACTGGTCCTTGTCCTCCATCTTGGTTCTTCAGCTGATCACATGTCCGTTTCAAGGAGGGAGGAGGATATGAGTTGATATCCTCTGAAATGACAACAGCACAGAAACATCAGAGATCCTGGACTCAGTCAGAACTACACAGTAAAAGTACTTCATTACTAAAGAAGCGATCCTGGTGTTCAGGCTGGTCTGATCTGGGATCAGCTGTAACTGTAATTATCAAATGTGGAAGGTCCAGTTGTTCCTTCTGAGAAGCAGTGAAGCTGCAGCCTGATCTGATCTAAAGTCTGAGTCTGGTTCTTACTGTCGAGGGCGGAGAGGAAGACCCTGAAGAAGCGCTGGGCGTAGCCCTGCTCCTCGGCCTTCAGTCTGCTGAGGTGGATCAGGTGCTGGTCCACAGGCAGGCTGGCCAGCTCCTCCACCTGCGTCCGGTTGAAGCGCTCGCTGACCGTCACCACAAACATGGCCACCCCCTCACACTTGAGCTTCTGGGAGAAGTAGCGCAGCCGGGCTCGGTCCTCGTAAGCCGTCTGGGTTCCCACCACCGTCAGTATGGCCCTCCTCCTCCGGGGCTGGCTGGCCTTCATCAGCACCTCCTTCAGGGTGAACTCCAGCGTGTGTCCCAGCGCCGAGGAGCCGCCCTGCTGCCTCATGGTCTGGATCAGGTGGGTCTTCATCAGGTCGCGGTTCTGGTAGGTCTGCAGGCCAAACTCCGGCTTTGTGACCTGGGTACCGCTCTGCTGGACTACAGCCACCCGGGCCTGGTTCCCGGCCCTGCGGGGCTGAGAGCTCACAGCCAGCTGTTCCACCACAGAGCCCAACAGCTGCTGGGCGCCCACATACTCATCAGCCTTCACCTCCCTGGAGCTGTCCACCACCAGGACCAGGTCCATGTCCACCTGCTGAGGCTGCGCCGGCTCCTGGATGAAGGAGCACTCCTCCAACCGTCTGCAGGGGTCTGAAGAAACAAGAAACAGTTGTGATCCTGAAACCTTCATCAGTCTGACAGTGATCGAACAAACACGAACACGAACCTTCTTCTTCACTGTCTAATAAAGGTTGTGTAAGAGCGGCTCAGACATAGAGAGCAGAGATGTTTCATTTGATTTTCCACCTGAGATCAGATTTTCTCCCTTGTGTGGTCCTGACGACCTGCGTGGCTCCACACAGGTGCAGCAGCTCGCTGAGCGCCATATCAGTGTTTCTTCTTCTTCTTCTTCTGTTTTTATTGGCTGCTTATACCTCCAGCTGCTGTGTGATGATGCTGCACTTGTTTAGCCAACAAAAATAACTCGGCTTTGTATCATCAGCTACAGTTTCATTATCTGACTATAACCAATAATGTACATTTTACATTAACGGGCTGACAATTTAATATACATCATGCATCCCTGCTGTCAAAACCACAAGCAAGTGTGTGTTTGTGTTCACGATGTGTGTCTGCAGGTGTTGATGTCGTCTACACGACTGAAATGGATCCGAGGCAGCTGATCACACGTGTCACTAGTTTTTGTTGTAGCTGTTCAGAGATCAGAGATTCAGTCACGTGAATCAGCTGTTTGATGCACCTCTCTCTGATTCTGAGTGACTATTGTGAACGCTCTGATTAGTACATGTCAATAAATAATACTCAGTTTGCAACAGCAGCTTTAGTTGTGTTAACTGCCGGTCTGATTATTACATCATGTCTTAATACAGAGTCAAACATGATGATGTAATCCATCAGCTTCACCGTCCTGCAGCTTCATTTCCTCCTGTGGTTCATCAACTGATGTTACAGAAACAGACTGAAGGTGTGTGTGTGTGTGTGTGTGTGTGTGTGTGTGTCTGGAGGAGCAACACTGTTGATTTTATGAAAGTTGATGTCAACACAATTAAAGTATGTGGTTCTTATTTGAGTGAAGACATTCGTGATTTTGGACTTTTGTCAGCACAAGATAAAACAATCACAGCTTAAAATGAAGAGAAATATTACGTCCTGATAAAACATAGAAAACAATCGTCACCGCTCACCGTAACAGACGGCACAGTTCTTCACCTTCCTCAGCTCAGACGCGTCTCTGCCCAGAACCACGAAGATGGATTTTCCTGAGTCGTCGGCCTGAGAAGAAACATGTCGTTAATCACAGATCGGAGAACAGGACACATTTCTGGCAGCAGGAGTAAAAATTGTCTTAACCAAAAAGGGAGATGATGTGCAAAGGGAGCTGGAATGAAGTCGTGCATTTCAGAGCCAAACAACAAGCTCATTGTGTCTGCTGGCTGCAGCGTCGCAGCTTTGAAGGAAATCTGAGGAGGCCTGAGGAGCAGCGCTCAGTTTTACTATCTCACACAGATTTAAATCATCGCAGTCAAATCTTATTCGATATAAATGATGATGGCAGCAGCCAAATGACCTCTGGTGTCAGAGGACTCATGCATGCGGTGAGTTTACTACTCTGAACTCATTGAATCAAACGGAGATGGAGTTGGGAGGTACGACGTGTTCGGCTCAGATCCTGTTCATCCTCCTCCACTCAGCTGGACTCTGACATATCTCAGATAACTCTAACACAAAAATAAGAGGGTTGGTTCAAGTTCAGGTGGACAGATCATATACTGTTGTAAAGTTTGAGCAACAGCTGATGAGCTGACACAGACATTTGTGGTACAATGACACAACATGTTTTCACTCTTCAGACGTCTGAGAGTTAAACAGAGCTGCAGCTGTGTGGTGAGCAGCAGGTCGTCTGCAGACCTGATCAACATCCATCCTGACTGATCGATCAGAGTTCAGCTCTCAGTCCGTCAGCTGACGTTAACATGCATCCTGAGCTGATGTCACTTCCTGCTCTGTAGGAAACAAACCTGTCCATCACTGAGACAAACAGACTCCATGTTTCTGCTCAAAGACAGAAAGAAGTTCATGTAGAACATCTGATGAATTTACAAAAAGGAACAAATGATGCAGAAAGAGACAGAGTTTCACAGAGATTGTTATGTTTCTCCTCGTGAAACAACTCTTAAAATCACTACATTTGTAAAGGGAGTCTGGTGATGTTATTTGGAGTACTTGTGCTTGGAGCTGTCCATGTGAGATCAGATCACTGAGGACGGATGATAACGACACGTCTGAAAAAGGATCTTGACCTCTGGTAGGATTTCCATGAATCCCTTTAGTCTGTCTGAAGTTTCTTAACGGTAAAAACCACGTTCATATGGTCAAAACTCTGAAAAAGGTTGTAATATTTAAGCTTCATCCATCTTTTCATTTCAGAGGTGTTCCCAGGCCAGGTGAGAAGATCTCTGCAGGGTGTCCTCCAGAGAACGTCCCTGACACCTGATCTACTGACCGACATCTTGCTCGTCGTCCTCTGAGTTTGAAGCGATCGATCACTGTGATTCGACTCTGTGAAGAACTGAAGTGACGTTCCTGGTTTAGATTCTCCTCAACAACTGAACAGAACTCCAGTTGATGAACTGGCGGATCGGACCTACCTCCATCGCTTGACTTATGGTGGGAGCGTTCTTCAGAGCGATGACTGCAGGGATGATGTTGAGGCCTCGGTACTCCATCGTGGCGGTGATGATGTCATTCACATCCTGTGTAGGCCCGTTGGACATGAAGACGGCCACCTTCCTCATCATCAACCCTGATCGGACACGCTTGAAGACGTTCTGACCCACGAAGCGCATGGCGGCCCCCAGCTGGCGCTGGTTGGACGTCCTCTCCAGGGCGATGTTCTTCACAAGGTCGATCAGCTGATTCTTGCGGCGGTAGTCCTGGAAGCGGATCAGATACTTGGTGTAGCTGCTGTATCCCACCACAGCGACGCGAGCGCCCGTCGGACAGTTGCTCTCAGTAATGGCGACATCCTCCAACAGGGAGAGGAGGGCGGAGCGCTGCCTCTCAAAGGCTGCCGGGGTCACGTCGTCAGACATGTCCAGACCCAACACCAGCTCGGTGGGGAAGGCCGGACACTCCGAACCACCTGAAAACCAACAGAGAAGAGCTCATGTGAGAAGGAAGAAGACCTGTGCAGACTGCAGATAAATCAGATCCACACTGTTATCAATAAGTGATCAGATCAGATTTCTGTGTCCAAACATCAACCGACTGATCTGCAAGGGTTGCTATGGTAACGGCGTCGCCATTGGTAACTCAGTTCTCTGGTGACGGGTTTCCAGCACCAGTATGAGCTGCCAGAACATCTGGACACAGAAGCAGCTGCAAAAAAACAGTTTGGTCCAATTTACAAAATTCGCATTCATTCCAGACTTCGTTAAATCAAACTGGATGTCAGAAACTGTATTTAGAGACGGCTGCCTGAGCAGGACCTCAGAGAGCCGGGTCACACCAGTTAATACAAACAGAATAACTGATTATATTCATGAAGTACAGACACGTTAGTCACTGGATCTTAGTGTTTACAGACGGAGGAACAACAGCAGTTTATGATTCTGGTAGAGAAGAACAAACACTCTGGCTTGTTTGTATTTCTCTAAACGATCCACACTGATGGATGAGTGAGTGTTGAGTGGCTTCAGTCAGGGAGACACGATGACTCAGATCTGGTAAACTCTGCCATGTTGAGTCCAAAGTTTCACACGACTACTCTGCAGGAGTAACGGTCGCTCCTCAAACAAAAAGCTGTCAGGATATTTTTTGCTGCGGCAGTATAACAACATTTTTGTGTCTGCAAAAATCTGTTCTGGCAAATTCACAATCAATCTGCACAACCTCAGGGTTGCCTGTGTAGACTCAATCTGCCTGAACACATGCTGAAGAAAGTGTCCTGCCTGAAACGTCCGTGTGCCAAAATCAACATTATCAATGTCAGGTTTTCTCTGGGCTGCAGGCTGTGTGGACCCGGCCCAGCTCCTTTCATCTTTAACCCTGTTTCACGCTGGTACCGCTCAGCCTCGGGCTTAGCTGATTCTGGAGATAACCAGAAAGAAGCCAACGAGCCCATGGCTGAAGTCGGGTTAGCCCACTATGGAATGTGCCAGTGTGGACGCTTTCTCAGGCAGGCAGGCAGGCAGGCAGGCAGGCAGGCAGACAGGCAGGCAGGCAGACAGACAGACAGTCAGACAGGCAGGCAGGCAGACAGACAGACAGGCAGGCAGGCAGACAGACAGACAGACAGACAGGCAGGCAGGCAGGCAGGCAGACAGACAGTCAGGCAGGCAGGCAGACAGACAGACAGACAGACAGGCAGGCAGGCAGGCAGGCAGGCAGACAGGCAGGCAGGCAGGCAGGCAGGCAGGCAGGCAGGCAGGCAGGCAGCCAGACAGGCAGGCAGGCAGGCAGGCAGGCAGGCAGGCAGCCAGACAGGCAGGCAGGCAGGCAGGCAGGCAGGCAGGCAGGCAGGCAGGCAGGCAGGCAGACAGACAGTCAGACAGACAGACAGGCAGACAGACAGTCAGACAGGCAGGCAGGCAGACAGACAGACAGACAGACAGGCAGGCAGGCAGGCAGGCAGGCAGGCAGGCAGGCAGGCAGGCAGACAGACAGGCAGACAGACAGACAGACAGACAGACAGACAGACAGACTGACAGACAGAGACCTCGCTGAGTCATGTCTCCTGTATATAAATATATAAACTGTACATACATCAACAGGAGCTGATGCCAAACTAACTGAAGAGGCTGAAACGAAGGTTGTGCTGGGTGATGATGTCACCGTACAGCAGACTGTACTCACCGTGATGATGACATCATTAACATGGAGATACGTACCGATGGAACAAGCTGGTGGAGGAGAGAGAAGATCATTAGAGTTGAACTGCAGTTACAGACACAGAGAGAAAGCCTGCCATGTTTCCAACACTCACCACAGTTGTCTCTGATGTAGGTGATCAGCTGACACTCCTACAACAACAGAACAAATAATATTCACATATACATATTCAACACTGAGAAAAAGGTTTAATATTTCCCTCCATGTTGGCAGAAGTAGTGAATTTTAATGTGTACTTACAGTCATGCTTTTGACTCCAGGAGGACCTCTGGGACCCTGAGAGGAGGAAGACGAGGATCATTAACACTTTCTCTTCATTCAGACACCATCAGCTAATTCTGTGTTTTCAGCCTCCAGAGGAGACGCCATCTAACAACAGCGCTATGGATGAAAATCTCTCTGTGACTCAGACGAGGTGCTTTAACGTTTTCGTCACGTTATGTTTCGTCTCCTTCTCAGACTTCCTTCCTCTCCTCAGCTTCACAATAACAGTGCAGTGGACTGTCACAGGTAAGGACGGTACGTAGACTCAGAGTGGTCAGGAGTCACTGGCCTGTTAAGGATGATGATGATGATGATGATGATGATGATGATGATGATGATGACGACGACGACACTCACCTTGTGTCCAGCATATCCTGGATCTCCACCCACGCCTGATTCTCCGGGCCGGCCCGAGCCTCCCTGAATGATTCAGATCGGAAACAAAAGTCAGCGATGGAGCAAAACCAGAGAGAAATCTGACAGCAGAGTTCCGTCAACACTCACAGCTCGACCTCGGTTCCCTTTAGGTCCTGGATGTCCTTTTGGTCCCGGCAGGCCGTCCTCACCCTGAACACAACGCGCGTGCACACACACACACACACACACACACACACACACGTGTTTGGACTTCAGCCTGCTGCTTCCTGTTTCTCATATTTATAATCTCTTATCTTTTAATATCCAAACATTGCTCCAAACGACAAACAGTCACTTTATCCCTCAGTGTTTCTGCGACTCATGAATCAGTGAAAGAATTAATGAAAATATGTTGTTTAGTATTGTTGCTCCTCTCAGGGCCTCCAGAACCATTTGGACCAGCGCCAGCATACACAACATAAATCCAGCACGTCACTGATAATTCCTCGTACTGTACACACATCTGATGCAGCTCCTCCACCTTAAACAAGAGTCCATGAAGACGTGAATCACCAGCTGTGGTCACACAGACAACATGTCTTTAACCTGAAATCATTCGGACCGTTCTGTAGTCTGGTTTACATTTCTTTGCTCATCAGTGAATTCACTTGTCACAGTCTGCAGACCGTGATGAACTGTGATTCAGCACACAATTCTTCTGTGACGTCTGGAGTCTGAACTGAACTGATCGACTGGGTCACCGTCCAGATTAATGTGGCCCCTGACGATGTTCTCTGGTTAAGGTGTACTCACCAGTAGCCCGGGGTAACCAGGGAAACCAGGATCCCCCTGTAACAAGACGAAGACGAGATTCACGTTTCTAGTTATATAAACATGAACTGTGTTCAGTACAGTGACGGAAATGTCGGAGATTTAAGGATCAGATGAGAAGAAACTAAGAGTCAGTTTGTCTGACGTCTCCTCTACCTTGGCACCACCAGATCCTGGAGGTCCGTAACCGTCTCGGCCATCCTGACCCTGAAACGCAGCAGACACACACACACACACACACACACACATAAGATACCTCATTACATATTAAACAGCAATAACACACAGCTTGTCGCAGCTTGTCGCGGCTCCTTACCGGCATTCCTCTGGGTCCCAGTGATCCTGGAACTCCTTTATCACCTGGATCTCCTGGTTGGCCCTTCAACGACAACAGCAACTGTTTTTATTTCACTGTCATGCAGAACATGTGACACTGCACTTTATCAAAAAAATAAATTAATAAAAAAACACAACAAGAGAATGATTTTGGTCATCACTGAATCACTCGTCATCTGTCGGACCAACTGTTCAAAACACGAAGATGTTCAGTTTGAAAGATGTGCAGCAGATAAATAACCAAAATAATCTCTGCTCAATTAATTTTCTGATGATCCATTAATCAATATATCGGCTTCATCATTGTAAAACTACACCATATAACTTTGTTTGTACTTCTATATACTTGATAATATTCTATTTATGTGCAACATCTCAAATCACTTGTGAACAGAATAGCAGAGGAAGAAAATTTAAAGCAGCTGGAGACTTTAAATGCTTCTTCACATTCACGACATCACTCTCACGTTTGATTCGCTATCTGACAAACAATCGTCACCGACTTCCTGTGAACCTGATCAGATTGTGTCTCGTGTTGTGAGGCGATGAGATGAAACGACGTCACACACCTTCTGTCCGTTGGCTCCGCGGCGTCCGGCCACTCCCGGGTTTCCGGCCGGTCCCGGTCCACCCTGCAGGAACACCAACAGAGTCAGAGCAGGAAGAGACGGCTGCTCTGTAACGTACGGGTGTCCCTGAACGCATCACTTCATAAACTGGTTTGTCGGATTCATTTTCAGTTTTATGTTTGTGTTAAAAGAAATGTGCCAACCATAAAAAGGTTTTTAGTTGATGTTTAAAATATCTACAGATGATGTAATGAACAACTGAACTACTTAGATTTCAGTTTTAGTTTTAACAGACTCTGGATCAGTGCCAGTGAACCCGTCCTGCTCGTGGCTGGTACGGTTTATTTAAATCAAAAGGAAGCTGACAGTGAAACAGCAGCCAGAGCTTTAAATCAGCTGTGTGATAAATCTGAACGGTGTACTGATCTACAAACTTCACATTTATTGGAGGCAATTATCATTAAAAACATCCACCGGGAGCAGCTGCTGCTCTCTGGCTGTTTACGAGGAGCCGATATTAAAACTTTGCTTCTCTAATGAAGCTTTGAGGAAGAAGAAATCTCTAAAGGTGAATAAATATCAACTGTGGTGGATGAAATATATCAAATGAGCTCATTAATCGCCCAGAGTTCATTATTCTCTGACTGTAAAACAGATGGAGCTCTGGAAGCTTTCTGAACAAACTGGACTCATCACAAACTGGATTAATCTCAGCGTGTTCTCACAAATTAAACTGTGGAGTCTGAAACCGCTTCACTGCAGACACCAGTGGACCACAACAGAACAGCGGCGCTGATCCAGCAGGAGCCAAGAAAGATTGTTCTGCCTTGTAAAACAAAATCAACAATCAGAAGTTTTTTTAAAGAAGGAAACAAAAAGTTGACAGTTGGCACAAAACTAAATATGGAAATGTTTCTTCCCAGCTGGACCAGCAACCGTCTGATAACTGGTACCAGTCATTTACTGCCAATGAAGCATTTCTTCACTGAGAGAGCTCGAAGGTGTTTGTTCACTTCGTCACTTCAAAGCAGAAATATCCCGTCAACCACAGAGCCGGATTACATGAAGCCTTCAGATTTTAAAGGAACAGTTCACCCAAAAACTAAGTCCTCCTCTCCTCCTCCTGATGATATAAAGTCCTCCTCTCCTCCTCCTGAGGATATAAAGTCCTCCTCTCCTCCTCCTGAGGATATAAAGTCCTCCTCTCCTCCTCCTGATGATATAAAGTCCTCCTCTCCTCCTCCTGATGATATAAAGTCCTCCTCTCCTCCTCCTGATGATATAAAGTCCTCCTCTCCTCCTCCTGATGATATAAAGTCCTCCTCTCCTCCTCCTGATGATATAAAGTCCTCCTCTCCTCCTCCTGATGATATAAAGTCCTCCTCTCCTCCTCCTGAGGATATAAAGTCCTCCTCTCCTCCTCCTGAGGATATCAAGTCCTCCTCTCCTCCTCCTCAGACCAGATTTACAGCCTCCACATGAGGTCGAGATCAGGATTTCAAAAAAGGTAGAAAATAACGTGAGCAGAGATTCTCACCGCTCACGTCGTCTGTTTTAAAGTCATTTGGACACGACATGTTCAACACTGGGATAAATCACCAGAATATTGTTTGCTGATCTTCATACTGAGGCTGCAATAAATATTGTTCTGGATTAATTCAACGTTTGTCATGCAGGCTCTCAAACACAGATCACTCGTATAAAAACAACACCACAACAATATACTCGATAAAATCAAACAGAAATGATTTAGTTTTGTTGCACTTCTGATCAGCTGATGTTTAAAGAACAATAACTGAGGGAGCACGGACGTTTTTCTGCCTCCTAACTGGAACCAGAGGCCAGATGAGCTCCAGGCGTCAGCAGCGGCTGTGACATCATCTGTCAGAGTCGTCAGGATTTGTGACTCGCAGTGATTAAAGTGTCAAATACAACAACCGCAAAATGAATTAACACTTCCTGCGCTCGTTAAGTACAGACTTCAAGATAATGATGTTGCTGTAGAACATTTGGACCACTGAGAGCCTCATGAGAGACAGAGAGTAAGAAACAGCAGCCTCGACTCCTCAGGTTCACACTTTCCATCAGGACGGTGCTCTGCAGGAGCCCAACAGCAGCCAATGAGATAACTCGTACGATGAGATGAGAGGAGACGTCCTGCTGGTTCTCAGGAGTCCAGACATCACAACTATGCATCAATATTTACTCAAGTTTTCAGATGAAGGGCTCGACGTCTGTTCATTTCATATCTGAGATATAAGTCACTTCTGTCTTTGTAAACATTTAATACTGCATGTTGTAAATGTTTAACATGAAACTGCACAAACAGAAAGTATCAGTAAAACTAGAACTGTGTGGATATACTGGAGTTACAATGCTTTATTCATTTATCTATAGAAATGATCATTATGGAGAATCTGTGATGTTTAATTTAAAACACGAACAACATCATTTGGTTTTAATTATACAGGAACAGGGACAAAGTTCTGAGGCGGTGAAAACATTATGTTGATTTCCATTTCATTGAGGGAATTTCTTTCAAAAGCCGAGTTAATATTCATTCTTCATAATGTACACGACTGCTGAAGTGTTCACTTTCACAAGTTCTGCTTGTTTGCTTCTTGTTTGCTGACAGAACACTTCACAATTAATCGTTTTACATTAACAAACCTTCGTCTACTCATTATCCTCTGAATCATGTCGTCAGTCAGCTGGTTCAAAACAAACATAAGAGGTATTTATTCATCCAGAAGAACATTATTTTGCCAGAGAATAGACCAGAAGTCACAACCAGTGGGCTCCCGGGCTCGTGTGTCCTCTGTCAGCTGCTCAGAGCTCAGAGGAGGTGCTGCATTAGAAATGTAAAGGTAACGTACTGACCTGAGGTCCAGGGAGTCCAGGGATTCCTCTCGGTCCTGGTTGACCTCTGACCCCTCTGGGACCCTGCAGGGAAAACATGGATTCTATGCAGTGAGTCCAATGACGATATCACAGAATGATTCTGTGTCCTGCTCTGATCGCTCACCTGTGGACCTGAAGCACCTGGGCTGCCTGAGAGTCCTGGAGCTCCTGGCTCTCCAGGTGCACCCTGAAGGAACACGCGCACACACACACACACACACACACACACAGTTTCAGCAGGGTGTCTGAGTGACGACTGGTGTATAAACCAGGACTAACGAGCAGCAGAGCTCCTCTCCTACCTTCTCACCGAGCGGTCCTCTTCTTCCATCTGGACCCTGAACATCAGAAACACAAACAGACATTTAATGATTCATGTATTCATCAGCGTGATGTCAGAATCAGACTGATCATTTTACATATAAAAGACATTTTGGCACATTCAGTCAGAAAAGCTGAAGTGACGACACGTTGCTGGCATCGAGCACAGAGGAAGAATATTCACACAACATTATAATCACCATCAGTTCCAGAGTATCTTCGTAAGGATTTACAGTGTCACTTATCATTAAGACATTATTAATAACAATTAAAACTGTGGTGCTTACTTCATTTTTTATAAGAGACTCACTGATTTCATTTGACCCATTTAATGTCCAGAATCTGTTAATGAAGCTTCATCTGGAGTTCAGAGGTATCATCACTGCATGCAGAGACAAGATAAAAACTCTCACCGGGTTTCCAACGATCCCGCTCTCACCGGGTCTCCCGTCAGGTCCAGGTGCACCCTGTGGATTTAAATACGTCACAGTTCAGCAAAGTGATCAATAACTGTGGCAAAATAAGATTTAACACAGCGGCACCAGCACTGATCCTAAAGTGCATCCATCCATTCATCCATTGTCAACCACTTATCCACAATCGGGTCGCGGGGGCCGCAGCTTCAGTAGCGAGCCCCAGACTTCCCTTTCCCCAGACACATCGGGGCCAGAGAACAGATCCTAGAGTAAACTGAGTCAAGTTCATCTAACGTCTACAAACCTTCAGGTCCAACATCAACTCAAATGATCCAACGTCACCTGATAATATCTTCTTCAACTCAACCCAAGTCCAGTGTGTGATGTTTCTTACCGGTAAGCCCGGGTTCCCGGGGTCTCCTTTGGGTCCTGGGGCAGTGTTATCAGCACCTGGTTCACCCTGTCGGTCCAGACACAACGGACAGTCCGTCAGTCCTGAAGGATAAACTCTGCACACTGTTTAGTTTTCTTAAGTGGAGCTTCCAGATGTTGAACAGCTGTGTTTGGCTGTATCGCTGTCTCACAGCACACAGAGCTCATATCAGAAACACTGACGAGCTTCTGAGGTTCTGACTCAGGCCCTCACACTGCCGACACTGCACTGTCACACAGTGACATATAGACTTTTTAAGACCCTTTTGAACTAAATCTAAGACCTAACTAAATGTAATTTAATGTGCAAAATATGGACGTATTTAAGACTTTTTCAGACCCCACAGAAACCCTGTGAAAAAGATTTAAAAATTCAAGCAAACCTCAACTAACATTTTGTGAAGTTCATCTGATTACAACAGCTTGATACATATTTTCTAATTTTACATACTATAATTATCCCAAATTGGGAAATTCTGTTTTTCCACTCACATTACACACAGATGCAGTGTAGAGGAGATGAGTGAATTGGCTGCCACACATGCTACGGCGCCCATTGAGCAGTGTTAGGGGCCGGTGCCTTGCTCAAGGGCACCTCAGCAATCGAAGGATATGAACTAGCATTCTACAACTGCCAGTCCACGCTTTTTTGATCCGAGTGGGAGTTGAACTGGCAACCTTCCCCAAGCCATGTGCCCATGGACTGAGCTACTGCCGCCCAAGTCCTGTCAGAAGTGGGATATGTTTAGTGTCACTGTTCTGAAATGATCTAATAGAATATAATACGTCTCCATTACATCACTTTACTCATAAATGGACCAAACATTAACTTTTGCCACAAGAACAAAAAACTAACGCTCAGTGTCATTTTGACTGAAGCTGTAGTGACGGAGCTTCGTACTGTTGAGCTGCATTAAATCTTTCACATTGTTCAGTTACCAACAGTTTGTTCTGACTGGTGTCTCTCTGACATAAAATGGAAACCAGTTCATTGCATAGAAAATCTGTGTGATTATACATATAACTGTGATTTAGATTTATAATCCACCCATCAAGAGAAAGAGAGAAAATTTTGGCACTCACCGGATCTCCTCTCAGTCCTCGCTGTCCTTTAAGCCCCGCCTCCCCTCTGATACCTGGGATACCCTGAGGACAAAAGATCAACCTGTCAGTCACCCAGCCGGAGGTCAGAGGTCGACGCCTCCCAGCTTCACTCTGTCATCCTCTGATGGCCGTGACGGACACGTGACACTAAACTGCAGCGACACTTCGTCCCCGAACAGATGAAAATAATAAATATAATAAATTCCTCTGATGCGTCTTTAACAAAATACACAAATAACATGAATAAGATACGTATCAATAAGTGAACTGAAACTATTAAAATGTGATTATTAAGCATTGATAGCAGGCAGCACCACAACTAATAACATCAAGCATAACAAGTAAATAATCAATAAATCTTCATCACTGAGATAATTAAAGACTAAAAACTAAATACTTGGCACAGCAATAATTTGTATTAATTAACATAAATAAAAAGATATGATCACATTTGAATACAGGAGTCAAACTACAAAGTCTCCCATTTAGTCATTAAATTAAACATAATTAATAACAAATGTTTTTTCTGTTGATTTGATGTCTTAATTAAAATGTGGGGTGAGCGGCTGAAAGACTCGCTGTGATCAATACAAACACTCGACGGTCACACTGTGAGAAAAGAGACGAGCTAAAGGTTTTGGTTTTACTGGGTTTCCTGGGTGTCCTCGCTCTCCTCGAGCTCCGTCTTCTCCCGTCACTCCCTGCAAACACAAAACCACAAACAGCTTCATCACACAGCTGGAAAATCCTCCCATCAGCTCATTTCCTCCAAGGTGAGAACAGATTCACCGTCTCAGCTTCAACAAGCAGCATCTTCTGCTGTGACATTAACACAAATCTGAAACATGAAGGAGTTCAATCATCGTCCTGAGGAGTCCAGAAGTATCTCAGTGGATCAACTCTTCTTCTCCTTCTCTGTCTGACTTCTGTGGAGGTGTTGATTTGTGATTTGATTTGATGTTGTTTCGTCTTGACGCTGTGATTATGACCTCGTCTTCTTTGCTAGGTCACAGAGATTATAATCTGTGACGTCATAGTTAAATAAAGGTTACATATAATCATGCTCTTAGATTTAAAACTACAGTTCCCATAAAGTGGCGTAATCTGTAATATTAAACCCAGAAATTAGTTAGCATGTTAGCAGGTCCTGTGCCCTCCTTTCAAAGTTTCCAGTTAACTGTGTGTAATAAGCTGTGTGTCACTACAGGCTGAACATGTTCACACGTTTTGTTCTCCAACATAAATCATCATTAATGTCTCACAGTTTAATCCTGAAGCTCTTCATGTGTTAACAACAGTTAGCGGTTGCTAACAAGCGTCTGAATGAGACTACAGAGGTTGTCGGGGACATTAAACGTCCTCACAGCAACACGGAGACTCATCTACTCACTAGTCCGTCTTTACAGGCCACTTTAGTTCCACACTACACACACTAAATCAGCTGTTAGCAGTGTTCCTGTAGAGGTACAGACAAATATGATGTCAGAAACATGATCTCTTCCTGATTAGTCGTCCTACCAGGTAGTTGAAGCGTCCACATCCTGACACAAGCTCATGTTGTGTGGGAAGCAGCCATTTTGTTTTGTTAAAATCTCTGCTCAGATACTTTAATAAGTTTGTTTTGTTGGTGAAAGTGTTATTTCTGAGGGCTTCAGAATTCAATACAAAACACTCTCTGATGATGAGGTTTGTTTCAGAGTAATTTATTGACCAACCATGTTGAAATCACTGTGGTGAAACTTGCTGACTGACTGTTCGTGGACGCTGTTCTCTTTATTTGGGGTTTGTAACTACAAAGTATGCTGTGAGAAACCTGATATCTCTCATCAGAATAAACGACTGGTTGAAGCCAAAACCGAGACGTTTGCGCCTGATTCATCACACAACAGAGGCGAGAGATGCAGATGAACAGATGTGTGGTTGCTAAAGTTCGTACCTGCTCTCCAACAACTCCGTCCAGCCCGTCTTCTCCGTCTTCGCCCTGCAACGTTGAAAGAGAACCGAGTGTTACAGGCAGCAGGTTTCTTCCTCTCGGTCATTAGACTCCATCTCCACTTGAATGTTTGTCCAAACATTCCTCAGTACATTCGGCTCGTCACATGACCTCCTCGCCTAAATTGGCTTTATTACATTCCAGCAGGTTTGAGTCACTCACCCTGTTGCCCCGAAGGCCTCGGTTGCCCTGCGGACACAAACAGCAGGAGTCAGATGTACATCATCAACATCTGGTGAATCACAGCTGCTTCCATCACACTTCAGTCAACATTACTCAGCACTGATTAGAATAAGGAGTGAACAGGAGAGCTTTACCTTTGGTCCTCTGAGCCCAGAACAACCCTGTAATCCCTGAGGTCCAGTGGGTCCAGGATTCCCCCGATCACCCTGAAACACACAAACACAGCGAGGCGTGACGGAGAGCGCAGAGGAGTCCAGCGATGAGACGCTCCAGTGAGACGAGCTACCAGACACTTCAGTCTCCAGGATGAACGGGTAAATAAAGTTTGAGAGGATGAAGAGGCACTTACAGCGACGCCTTCCTCTCCGGGGAATCCTGGGTAACCCTTCTGTCCAGACACACCCTGTTTATAACACACACACACGCACACACACACACACACACACACACACACACACACACACACACACAGCTTCAGTGACAGGAAAATAACTGAAATACTGGTTTATACACTGCAAACTATAAATATGAAGCTGTACTTTTACTTGCAGTAACTACACTTTTGTCTTCATACTTCTCTTTCAGCAGGATTTTGAATGCAGGATGTTCACTCATAAAGTTTCTACATTGTTGTACTGATACTTTTACAGAAGTAAATGACAGAACGCTTGTTCCTCGGCTGCATGAGGACTCGCTCCTGTCAGCCTTGAGAAAAAGAGGCGTTTCCTGTTGCCCTCTGTGTCAGTGTGCCCTTGACACTGATGAAGACTGCGTCTGCTCGCTCTCAGCTCAGACCAGCCTTCTTATTGCTTCTGACACGTTTTCCCAAACATTCTTGCCATTGTGTTTAAATTTAAAGGTGTGTGTTCCAGTCACCTTTGACCCCGGGGGGCCCCGAGAGCCACGGACGCCTTCATGCCCCGAACATTTGCACATGACGTTACAGCACTCCCTGTCCGACACCGTGTCCTGCAGAGAAAACAACAGAAACGACAAGAATTTTATTTTGATGAACTTTATTTATATAATTTACAGTTTATACAGCCTGAAGAATGAGACACATTACACAGTTAAAATATTTCTGCTGACTTAAAGGGATGAGATCTGGAGTGTCTGTTTCATGGTGGGTTGATATCAACACAATGAAGGCTTTACAAAAGAGTGTGTGTGTGTGTGTGTGTGTGTGTGTGTGCGTGCATGTGTGTGTGTTTTGTTCTTTCTCTTTGTGTGTGTATGTGCTGTCTGATAGGTCTCTTAATAAGTTTCCTTGTTCAAACTTTCAATAGAATCCTAATCATTAAAATAAATTAACAGATATTGGTATTTTTCTTTTTCCTAACTTAAAACTAAAAGGCATGTTTTTAATATTTGACATGAACAGAACATTAAAAGAAGAGCCACACGCTCCTTCAGGCAGAAATCTGTTATCAAAGGCTGAAACAAGCATTCCACTGAACCCATGAATGTTTACAGGACTCTGGTTTGCTAATGGCTATTCCCCAACGTCCTGAGTAATCTACATATCTTCTGTCAACCAGCACGTCCCCAAGGCCTTTTCTGTTTCTGGTTTCCACTCCTGCAAACGGACACGCCAGGACAGGAAAAACTTTTCTGAACAGACGAGTTTCAGACAAATTCTCATCACACAAAGAAAAGTGTCTCTAAATCACTTAATTCTTAATTTTGATATTCTGACAATAAAGCATGTTTATTGTCATTCTTGTTAAGAATCTTGTCACTGGCCTTCACATATACATTTACCACAGCAGCGCTGCAGCGTGATGTGTCCAGTAACTGGTATTAAAAAGGTTCCTGAACATCTCAGTGTTACAGTCACCTGTTAGCCGAGTAACTGACCAACATCCAGGACAAAAACATGGAAAAACTCATTTTTGGTTGTTGGAGTCAGACGAGAAGATCAGTCTCCATTTCATCTCTGTCCACTGTGGAGACGAGTTGAGGAGGTATATAGCTTAGCACAAACAACAGAGGCAGGGGGAACCTGCTAGCCTAGCGCCATTCAACATGAACCAGAAGAAGAAAACGTAACTCATCTTTGTTGGAAGAAAAGTTTGAGCAGGTTACGCCAGAAAAATTAAAGCTGAATAACTTTAAATGTGAAAAAGGAAGTTTATCACTCAACAACCGACAGACTCTTGTTTAGTGATAAAGTGTTTCCCAGTTTTGTTTCCGTCTTTAGTGACATGACTGACTTACAATTTGTTTAAGGAGGGTGCTGCCAACACTCGGCATGCCGATGCTGAGAGGAAGCTTGTATCCAAATCCTCGTCCAAACTCCACCATCTGCAGCTGGGCCGGGTCACGCACTCCCTCCAGCGCCACAGTCAGCAGAGCGCTGACGCCTGCAGAGAAAACACACAAAAGAAGACATTTCTGTACAAACGGCTGCATTAACTGCTCTCCAAAACATACATGTTGGATTCACATTCACTACCTCATCATTCAAGTATAATCATGCAATTAAAACTAGAAAATTGCAAACTGAGGTCTGACTTCCTCTGCCCCGCTCAGGTCTTACCAGACTGTCGCAGCAGCTCGGACTCTTGCTCCAGTTTCATCACGTCTTCATCGAGTCCGTCTGAGAAGATCACCAGCACCTGGAGGACGAGGTCGGTCACATTAACACCTGCTGCTTTAACGGTTAAAGTTCACTCAGATGAAAATCCACTCATCCTCTCCTCCCTCCACGCTGACAGAAAACAATATCACAAAGTGTCTTCAGCTGAGGAAAGGTTTGTTTTTGTGCTGCGTCTCAGACTCACCTTGACACCAGCTCCGGACGCCCTCAACTTCTCCCCGAGCGATTTCAGCAGGGCGGTGTTGAAGTAAGTGGGCTGTGGCAAATTCCACGTGGTGACTTTCCTCACCACAGCGTCGCTGTAGCCCTCGAAGCTTGTGTCGTACAGGGTGCGTCCATCCCGACTCACTACTCGGAAGCCGATGTTGGTCCTGATGCGCGAGGGGTCAACACAGCACAGGCCCGGTTTGGAGGTAACATAATGGGCGATCTCTGGCAATAAAGTCCGGAGCAAGTTATGGCCGCTGACCAGAGTCTCACCAGGAGCACCTGATCTACGAGTTATATCGAATCCCATGGCGACATCGATGGTGCACCCTGTTGGAAAGGGAAACATTCTTTATGTCTGTAAGTAATGCACATAGGGGAATATTGGGGAAGAACGGGGATACAACAGAGAGTCACACTTATCAACTCACCTTCCTGAGTCCCTGGATCCGGTTTGGATTTGCAAATTGTATTAACAACCTTCTGCTTGATCTTTTCCAAGCTTTCAAAGTTCTGCACATTGAACAGCCTTTCTGGAGTGCCAGTGATCTGCAAGAGCTGGAGATCATGGACGTCTCCGATGCCGATGGCAAACACCTCGATCCCCAGACTCCTGAGACTGTCCCCTGCCTCCTCTACCTCATCCTGCGACTCGCCATCTGTGATCAGAACCAGATTCTGGGAGATCCCCTCCGATCTGCGACCACCCTGCGACGCCTCAAAATAAGCCTTGATGTGCCTCAGGGCCAATCCGATGTTGGTGCCTCCACCGAGCTGCCGCATACCCAGGATGTGCTTGTTGATGTCTTCCTCTGTGTAGAACTTGTTGAGGTGAAACTCGTCCTGAAATGTGCTGCTGAACTGGGCGACTCCGACACGCACTAAATCTTTGCTGACTTTGAAGCCATTTATTAGGTCGGTCGTAAACTTCTTCATAGTGGTGTAGTCCTGCTGGGCAATGCTGCCGGACTGATCGATGAGGAAGACCAGGTCAGCCTGCTGTTTTTCACATGCTGCAGAAGTTAAAAGGAAAAGTATCAACATTAATAATGAACATGCGTGCTTTTTACTTCCTGGTAGTTTTCAACCTTCAAGTTTCTGTGAATGGAGGCTTCTCCAAACATGATAATGCCACTGGATCCGTAATGACGACACTATACGCTGATATTTGCTCGTCACAGGTATATCAGTATTGTAGGCAGGAGGTCTGAGGGAAGTCATCGCCCTCGTTAACCTGCTGTCCGTCTCCATCACCCCTAAGATCACTAACAGGGCGACAGCAGTCCAGACCAAGACGAAATCCTAAATTATGATAAATCATTCAATCAAATTGCTGAACTAAATGATTAAGTCTTTCATTTTGATAGACCATTTTTTAAAATTCTAGCTGCCGCAACATTTCTTTCTTTCGCTGGAGAAACTTTAGCACGTAAATGTTTCATGCAATGTCTGTGGTTAATCATTTTACTGCTCCAAATATTCAGTTATCTCAAACTTTTGCTGTCAGAGGAATAGAGAAAATCCCAACTGCTGCTGTCATGATCTGATATTGTTTTTTTGTCATGTCCTGTCTTTGCTAAGTCTCAGTTTTAAAAGAGATTTTGATCTCAATGTGAATTCATAGTGAAATAAAGATACACAAGTTAAATTCTACTGGTAGAAATATCTACATGACAGGATACTCTCAGGATCAAATGACTACATTTGTTTTTATGGCTAGGGTAAACCGACTCATCACCTAACAAAACCTGAATCCAAGAGAGGCAAGTTAGATTTAGGATGCTATAAATTGATATCATCTGACAAGATAGATCCTCTTACCTGGCTTAGTGGAATTGCAGAGGACATGAGTTATATTCTTGTACAGATTTTCCAGGGCCTCGAAATTGTCCACATAGAAAACTCTGGATTTGTCGCCACCAGCCATGACCTCCAGCTGTGTCTTGTTGGCTCCTTCCACTCCGATACTGAGGACACTGATCCCGTTGCTCCGCAGTGCCACTGATGGTGCAACCAGACTGTTGCGGTCGGTCGCATCACCATCTGTGATCACCATGAGAATCTGTGGCACCCGGAGAGCCGCCCGACCTCCATTATCCTGATTAAAGAAGTCTAAAGTGTAGGCCAGAGCCCGGCCGGTGTAGGTGTCTCCAAACGGCGACTTCAGTGCATCTATTGCTTTGAGAACTTGTCGTTTGGAGTCATACTGTTTCAGAGTAAAAATAGATTGGGGGTTGGTGGAGTAGAGGATGACCCCAAAGCGGGTCAGGTCCTTGCCGACTGTGGTTTCGTTCACCACAGACTTCATAAACTTCTGCATGCTTCTGAACTTTTCCAGCGTGATACTTGTGGAGCCGTCCACCAGGAAGATGATGTCAGCTTTTTCTGTCTTCTTACAGTCTGTTTAGAAATAAAACGACAGGGAAGAAAAGGGGTTAGAGTGAAGAGTGTGGGAAACATTTTACATTTTAATGAATCACTCATGAATGAGAGCTCCTCAACATTTAAACATCATACAACATCAACATCATAATTCCACCTCGTAGAAAGCCTGAACTTATATGCTTCATCAGGTCTGTGGGCCAGACGACAAGCAAACGGCTTGTTCCCTGAGTGGAGTTTGGATCGATCGGGACTATGCTGTAATCTCGATGTACGAGAATGGTCTGAATGCTCCATAATATGCTGCAGAATGAGGCTGATTGGATTAAAGGGAGCTGTTGGAGGTATGCGCTCTACTCAGTGCCATTCTACTAGGTCCATTCTGCACTTACCTCTCTCTGGATCACAGAGCTCCAAGGCCACATGACTCTCCAAGTCCTTCAGAGCATCAAAGTCCCTCTCAGCATACATCCGTTCTGGTGAGCCACTGATCTCCAGCAGCTGGGTGGTGTTGGCCTCCATCACTCCGATGGCGTAGACCACCACTCCCTTTGCCCTGAGAGCTGCAGCAGGATCCTTGACCTCGTCTTGGGATTCGCCGTCCGTTATCACAACCAGCCTCTGCCTCATGTCAGGACGTCCTCCTTGGTCTGGATCAAAATACCGCGACACTGCTGTGATGGCTGCTCCTGTGTCAGTGCCTCCACCGATCTGATTCATGTTGTCGATGGCACTCAATATTTCATCTTTGCTGTAGTAGCGGTTGAATGGGAACTCGAGTTGCTGGATGGAGCTGAACTGCATGACACCAACGTGCACCTCGTCCCGCCCAACCATGGACCTGCTGATCACAGATTTCATGAAGTCCTTCATCGTCTTGTAGTCTTCAGGGAAGATACTCCCAGAGCTGTCAACTAAGAAGAGGAGGTCGCCTGGTATGTCTTTGCAAACTGTGGACACAACAACACAAACATGTCAGTGTGATTCCTGTTTTTCCTGCCTTTTTTTTAAATGAACAATTCATTATTAATTGATGTAACACACACTAAATGTGAAGGTAGCTGATCGATGACAGATGGGATGTTTTTTGGAGCTCTGATGATGCTGGGAAATAAGACAGAGATGTGTTCTGATGCACTCTTGCTGCCCCTAATGGGTTTGGTGTGTCTGCACCATAACACAGAAAACCAAAGGAAGGGGAGCTAACAAGTTGAGCTACACAGTTCACCATCATTTTTTTGACAAATAACTTTTGCTCAAAGTTTAAAATCTTAAGCTATTCGTTATAGTGGAATCTGGGAGTCACACATCATGCTCTGAGCCTGGCATACACTTCCATTGTGAAAGAGGGATCTGTAACATGGAGGATAAATTATTTTGAGAGCAATAACCCCATGAAATGACTTGTTTGATCCGTCCAGTCTGGTAAAACTCTAGTCTAGCACAGCTGCACAATTCATTTATTTTATCTCTGTTCAAGGAAGCCGCCTCAGTCAGCGGGAGTCTGTCATGCAGGCGCTTTATGGGAACACACACGGAAGATACAAGTATTCTTAGACCCAGGAAGTCGAGCTTTTTTGGCTTCAGAAATGCCACTGAGCAGCTTTCATTGGTGTTAACGGGGCTCCTTCTCCAACTCCGTGTCCAGGTTTAATGTAACAGTCTTCGGTAGACTGAGGTGAAACAGCAACGGCAGCTGCACTTAGAGCAGAAAGGTGCGAGTGGTCGGAGCAGAGAGGAGAGTATAGCAGTAAATGTTAAGAGTAAACAGTTCAAGTTACACTTCGACCATTTATAAGCTGCATATCTCAACACACAAGAAGAACGTCTGTTGGAGTGACGATCGCTATCCATGTTAATATTCATGCTATGCTAACGCCATCTTGGCTAGTGATGTTGATCTCGTGAGAGCGGCACTGTGGTTGCCATGGTAATAACATTGTAGGACTATAAACCACGCCTCCATTCTCTGTTTCAGAGAGAACGTCGACTGTTAGACGGGACAGAAACCTGACTGGAGGGTTTAAAACATGGACCATGAACCACAAATGAACCATGAACATCCCAGATCACAGATTTTTCTTACTTCTGTTGCCAAGTGCTTCATTGGGTCTCCTTTAATTTAAGAGTCTCAACCTGCTGTAATTGAAAAGGGAAACTGCCCTATTTAGATAAAACAGACTAGACTTGTTGCAGGTCGTTCCCCAACTCGCCCAATTTCACCTCTTGACTATCAGCTGTGTCGCGGGTGTGCGTTGCCCTCGACTGTCACATACAGACTATAAGAGAGGTGGATTTTGTTTTCCTTACCGTCTTGAGAACAGATGTCTGTGATGATGTCATCCTTGATGGGCCTCAGAGCGTCAAAATTATTGACAAAGAAAGTCCTCTTGGGGTTTCCTGAAATCTCTTCCAGCTCTTCTCGATCTGCACTCTTCACACCGATGGCATAGACGATGATTCCTTGGGCCCTCAGTTTTTCTGCGGGAACCTTGACCTGGTCAGAGGACTTCCCGTCAGTGATGACCACCAGGTACTCTGGGACTTTGTGATCAGGAGTGACCACTGTTCTATCAAAGAGTGGACCCATGTATTCCAGTGCCCTTCCTGTCTCCGTGCCTCCTCCTATTTGTTTTATATCCTCTATGGCCTTCTCCAGTGACTTGGTATCTGAATATCGTGCTAGATCGAATTCTAGTTGTGGTGAATCTGCGTATTTTACAACCCCAATACGGACATGCTCTGGACTAATATGGAAGGTATGTATAAACTCAATGATGAACTTCTTCATGTCCTGGAAGTCAGCAGGGTAGATACTTCCTGAGTGATCGATCAGGAAGAAGATGTCTGCTTCCTCTGTTTGTACGCAGCCTGGAAAAGAAAAGCAAAATTGTCTTGTTTTCTCCCTTTACATCAATTAATAAATGTACTCTTTAAACGCTGATTTTAATTGCATATTCATTGATGTATATGGTTGATATTCAAGCAAACAAAGCAAATCATATAAATAAAATGAGTTCAGACCTTCTTTGATGCCAGATCTCCTTGTACTGACTGAGATCGCCTGCCGAATGATGTTATGGCACAGAATCTTCTGCAGGCTCAGCTCCAACCCTTTCAGTTTCTCAAAGTTGTCCACATTAAACACGTGCTTATTGTGGGGATAGGACGCCATCTGGTCGAGCTGGTCCCTGTTGGCTTCTTTGACTCCTATAGCGTAAACAGTGACGCCAGCGCGACGGAGATCAGCTGCTGCTGTGCTCACATCGTCCTGGGATTCACCATCTGTGATCACCACCGCCACCTGCTGGACCCCCTGCTCTTTCCTGCTTCCTCTTGCTTTAATGAAAACATTCTCCCTGGCATAGTTAAGGGCAGCGCCAGTGTTGGTACCACCTCCACGATAAGGCAGGATTTTGATGAAACTCAGCAATTCACTCTTGTCATTGAAGCTGTCGAGGTAGACCTGTGCCGAGGCCCCGTCGCTGTACATCACGATGCCAACTCGGACTTTGGCCCGACTGATCTCTAGGCCGCTCACAATCGAGTGCAGGAAAGTGCGCACCATCTTGAAGTTGGCTGTTCCAATGCTTCCCGACTCGTCAACAATGAACACAATGTCTGCAACGTTGGCTGCTTTGCAATCTGTGAAAGAAGTGTATTATCATAAACTCATGTAAGCGACTCAACCGTTCAGATGAGGATTACCCCTGTCATGTACAATCTGTAAAATTCTGCTTGTAAACAATTTCTTGACACAGATGAGTTTACGAGGGATTGATATTTTCTATGTCTAGTCCAAAGTTGACTTCTAGAAGAAAGGATCTGTATTCTCTACGACTGAAGTGTAGAAACTTAAGAGTGGACCATGTTGAAAAATAAATATGCTTGGTTTTCCGAAACTGACTCCCTGCCCCTTCGGCCATGAACTCAACAATCATCCCCCATATTTGTATCTTATGCAAACACAGCCCAGTCATTCATTTGAATGATTCAGGCAGTTGGATGACTCAGGGGGCGACTGGAAATTGACTTTTACGCGACACACTCTGCCACGAAGAATGCCAAAAGATGCCGCACACAAGAAACACAGGACTGGTTCGAGGCGATAGACCCGGGTTTAAAAACACTCAAATTCTCCTTTTCAGGGAGAAGCTCAGCCAGTATATGTATATCACTTCTAACTCACTTATAATATCTGAGACTTCACTCAACAGTAAAATGTTGAGGTGACTGTGAATAAACAGTTATTGAAGACATTTTAAAGATGCGCTCGAGTGATAAATACCAATAAATAATCTTTTTTAAAGTCTTACCTCCAGTAAGCGTCGTCTCCACTTTCTCTGCTTCGAAAATCGCCCTCAGAGTGGGAACAGTAGTGATGATACTCGTGTATATGTAGCCTGGATTAGCTACGATACGCAATTCCGACAATGAGGCACCAGCACTCATCCCCACCACATTTATTCCTGATGATTTGATGAGACGTGACGCCCTATACACAGGATCATCTGAATCCTTCCCAGTCACAACTACCAGATGCTGTTGGTAGCCTTGGTCTGCCCGACTTCCTGCCTCACTGGTGAAAAAGTTAGCATGGACGTACTCCAGCGCGCTGCCCAGGTTACGAGCCTCGTTTGGTTGCAGCCTGCGCTGACGAAAAGCCCTGATGGCTTTCCCATAGTCCTCTTTGGTTTGGTGAGCTTTAAGGAGAAATTCTACCCGGACGTCTCGACCATACTGGGCCAAACCCAGACGGTAGGCAGACGCTCCAAACCTCATCTGATTGACGAGTCGGCTGAGGAGGGTTCTGATCTGCTGGAACTCTTGCACACTCAAACCACTGTCCACCAGGAAGACAATGTCTGCAAACTTCTCCTCCAAGGCTGAAAGACAGTGAAACAACAGTGAAAACAGCTGCTGTAATGGTTGAACCACTTCTAAACAAAAAAAACATCAGAAATCATAAAGCTTGACCCTGATAGACTGTCACATCTGGATTAGTAAAGATCAACAGGTCATAAGCTTTCAGTCCTGACATTTTCTATCTCTCTCTCTCTCTCTCTCTTTTTTTTTTAAAGATGATGGTAGTTTACAGCAGCTTGAGAACAAACGGCAGCCTTCAGTGAACAGTAAGAGAGGAATTCAGTTATTTATAAAGTTCAGGATCTCAAATCTGTCCAGAGTGAAGTCTCATCTCAAGGCTCTATCACTGGCCGTCTTGAATTTGCTTCAACATTTCATTTGTAGAATAAATTTTTAGTTTTGGAAAAGATTTATATCGGTTATAGAGATTTTTTCAAAGTTTAAGTTTAATGGCTCTGCCATTGATAGACTGTCACATCTGGATTGGTAAAGATCAACAGATCATTGGTTTTATGTCATGACAACTGTCATTACATTTTTAAACTCTTCTTGAAGCTCAAATCTGAGGCTGTTCTTCCATGAATAATAAATACAGCAACCTCTGATCAGAACAGCTTAAATTTAAAACTTCCAGTGAGTTTAAGCAGCACCCACTTCTGGTTTAAGTCCTGCCCAACGCACATATGGACGAGGATAATGTAGTTGGTTGGTCAGAATCAGAGTACAGTGTACTGACTCGGCTCAATCTTTTTGTGTTTTGCAGCTCTGGTGACACAGACTCAATTCTGGTGCAGCGGATCTGTAACGCCTGTTATTTCTGATTTACAACATTTAGCTCCCACGTGGTTTTCTGTCTTTGTGAGGGAGTGGAGCTCTGCAGTTATCAGTGGGTCAAATATCTTTTGTTTTCTTTCAGGCTGCAAAGGCTGGTAAATGTCCACTGAACAAACTTGTTTTTGGACAGCAAAAGGATCGATATGAATAATAAAACATGAAAGAGCATCATAGGGCTGGACGATTATGGAAAAAATAATAATCACGATTATTTTGATTGATACTGAAATCATGATTAATAAACACGATTATTCACTGATGTCAAAAAAAGTATTTATTGACTCAACTTTAAATATAACCTTTAGAAAAACAACCAGAAATAAATTGGTAACAAGTAAAAAAGTAAAATAATAATAGATTAAATAATTTATAAATAATAATAGAAATAACAGCAATTAAAATTATTACACAATAATCGTTCTTCGATTACAGTGTTTTCATGATCGTGAGAAGCCAAAATTGAAATTGCGATAAAAATCCGATTGATCGTCCAGACCTACTGCATCATGAAAAAACAAACAGTAATCCAGACTAATCCTTTTCGACAACTGAACTTTTTTAAAGTTGACAATTCAAACGAGGTTGCAGAGAGATCTCAGCCTGGCAAATGTAGCATTTCTGTGGAAATCTAGTTTCCACGCTGAACATTCATGACAGCAAGTTCAGTTCACCCTGTGTGTCCTGTTTAACATCAACTTCTTTTTTCTTAATGTTGCATGTTTTGGCCGACACTCTATCGCTGCTGGCTGACCTCAAACATCCCTGAAACCACAGCTTGTTGCATGAATCAGTGCAGAGACTCTGTGTGTTGTGTCTGCAGGCTAAAAGCTTTTCAGTTGTCACTCCACTAAAGAAATGTTGATCAAGGAAAAGGAAAATTTCTTTTAGATACTCAAGAATTGCTGAGAGCCATCCATGTGGAGAACATGTAAAAACAGAGCGCTTCTGTGGCTCCAAAAGCAGAAATGTAGCGTTGTTTTTGGTTTGACCCATTTCTCAGCCTCTTCAACACTTCTGGAGAACCCACGTTTGAGAGAAACTGAAGCTCTTCGGTTCCAGTTTCTTACAGATTTCCACCAAAGAAATATCTGACATTTGTAAATCATTAGTTATCATTTGGTTGGTCAGACACAGATAGTACTCGTTCATCTCAATCTTCTGGTTCAAACTTTAAAGTGTTTTGCAGCTCTGGCGACACAGAATCAACGCTGATGCACCGTCTGTTACACCTGCAATCACACCTGTTCAGGTGTAGTGACAACACCGTGAGAGGTCGCTGACCTGAGTACAACAGCAGGAAAGTCAAGACTTTGAGATGATCTTTAGGTTGGTTTTAAGTACATTTCACAACATTACATATCAAATAGATGTTTGCTTGTTTTCTTTGATTCTTACATTTAATTAAAATAAGACAAATCACTGTATATGAATGTGTCCTGTTGTCCTCACCTTGCCTCTGATCCTCCACAGAGATGCACACAGTTTGCAGCAGACCCTCCGTCAGCCTCTGCAGAGCCTGGTAGCTGTCGATGGTTAAGAGGAAGCGCTCTGACGGCCGGTTGGCGATGGCCTTGAGCTCTGTCAGGTTGGCTTGTCCCACCCCGATGCCAAACACTATGACTCCGTGTTGCCTCAGGCTCTTGGCAGGTGCCACGACATCATCGCCAGAGTCTCCATCTGTGATGACCACGGCGATCTGAGGAACACGCTCCTTGGCTCGGCTCCCCGCATCTTCAGTGAAGAACCGCGTCACAAGGAAATCCATGGCCTTGCCCGTAGCTGTGTTCCCCGTTCGGTAGGGAAATTCATCCAACGCAGTCAGCAGGGAACTCTTGTCCATGTGATCCTTCAGCAGGAACTCCTGGTGAGGTTCATCGCTGTACTGAGCCAGGCCGATTCGAACTTTGTCGGGGCCGATGTCGAGGCCTGTGACGACACTTTTGAGAAAGTCCCGGGCTGACTTAAAGTTATCGATGCCGATGCTGGAGGAGCCGTCGACCAGGAAGACGATGTCAGCCACCGTGACTTTGGCACATTCTGGACAGGAGGGAGAAAAAAGTGAGTATGTGGAGCAACGAGCTGAGAAACAATTAATAAAGAAAACTAAAAGTGTGTTAAAGTAATCAGAACATAAGTATGACCCAAAGTACAATAACAGGAGTGACAACATCCATGACATGAACTTTTTCAAAGCAACTTTGAGCAGAAAAGCCAAAGTCAACGACCATCTACCAGCATCCGCAGAGCTGATTCATCCTCCGGCTGTCAGGAGTCAAACCCAGCAGGTAAACCACCTCAGTACTGTATTACCTGTCAGTCCCAGACGGTGGTGGGCCTAAGGCACACTCAACAATATTGGTTTCTATAAATGCCAATCAATATCGGCAGCAAGTTCCTCCCCAGCGGCCCATATTTATAGGAAACATGTAACTATGCAGAAGGAAACAGCTCTCCGCTCCCTGTTTCATGGGAACCTCCAAGCCAACAAAGTGTTCAGAAAAATGAAAATTTCGATTTCGATTGAACTGGACACACTTTATTTGATATGATTTAAACAGAGGTCAGAATGTGTGCTGCATTTATTTTGACCACTGTTTCTAAATTCTCAAGAACGAGTGAAGAAAGGAGAATTTTCTGACAGACGGACAATATCAGAGTTAAATCTGATGGATATTTATAATCCTTGGCTCCATCATTACCTGTATACAAGTGATACTGAAGTCAGATCACTAAAGCACCACTGACTGTGTGGTGGTATGACCCACATTACCTGGAGACAGCTGCAGGAGTTGTCGTTTGGCTTCCTCTACAGTTGTGCAAAGCGTCTGGACGATGCTCTGAGAAATTCCCTGCAGCGCTGCGAAGTTAGACACACTGTAGACGTGCTGAGTGTGCGGCACATTCGCAATCTCTTTCAGCTCCGCTTCATCTGCATCTTTGATACCGATCGCATACACAACAATTCCTCTCCTCTTCAGGTTCTGGGCGTGGGACTCCACGGTGTCTTGAGATTTGCCATCGGTGATCACCACAGCGATCTGCGGCACATTCTGGCCAGCCCGGCTTCCCGCCTTCTCCACAAAGTGCTCATTCAGCATGAAGTCCAAGCCTTGGCCCGTGTGGGTGCCACCCCCCAAGTAAGGCAGTTTGTTGATGTAACGGAGGATGTCTTCCTTGTTCTGATAGGTGTTGAGCAGGAACTCAGTGCGTGGAGTGGTGCTGTACTGGACCAGCCCGATGCGGACATGATCGGGCCCGATGTCGAAGCTGTTGACCAACGTGTACAGAAACCGACGGATCTGCTCGAAGTTTTCAGTGCCGATGCTCCAGGACCCGTCGACCAAGAAGACGATGTCTGCGACGGCCTCTTGAGTGCAGACTGAGGAGGAAGGATGTGAAGTCATGGGGGGGTCACAGGGCGCTGCGAGGGAAGCTCTTACTACTCAGGCAGTTCTGGTGCTCAGACAGCGAGCCATCCACAGAAAGTGGCAGCGTGATGATTTACAGAAAGAAGCGTGGGTAGCTTGTGTTGTGTGAAAGCCAGAAGAATACAAGGAGCAGCTTGTTGCCAGGTTGTGGCAGCACTTACCTTCAGGTGGATGCAAACGTGTGAGGAAAATGAAACAAAGCAGCGTGACTACAGCAGCACATCACTTCTGTCAGACAGAATCGATGGTGCAAACAGAAGATGGACAAAGTGCAGATCTACTGAAGTGTTCAACATCAGTTCGCTCCCACATCTAAACCTTTACATTCATGTGATTGTAAGAGGTTCAGATCTGGGTTCCTACTGTTACAGAATATACTCTCAACAGAGATTCAGGGTCTCCGGTGAAAATGCTGTGCTTTAATGCAAGAGATGAGATTTTCCAGCCCATAACAGACCTTCAATTCATTTCCTTAACCAAGTGTTTGTTTCTTTGAATAACCATAATTCATTTGGGAGACACTACAGATGAAAAACATTCTTTCTTAACTGGTAAAACTTTGATATCTGGGGCTATTTTGCTTCCATAACATTTCTTCTTCCAGACTGCAGTTCAGATTTCTGTTCTTCATATTTAAATTAGCAGAGTAGCAGCTACAGAGATTATTAGCATATATTAGAGTATCTGCTGATACGCTGCCCTCTAACTGTTTGGAGTATGAACTCAACAGGTGTCCAACTCTCACATTTTACATCTTTGAACATAAAGTTTCATTGAGCTTTTATTCCACCTGGTGTGTTTCCCCTTTCATCCCTCACCGTTTTACAACCTCCTTCTCTCCTGAGCCGTCACGTAGGCAGATACTTTTAACAAACATGTTGAACATAATCCAGATTTTTTTGTTTTGCAGAAATGTTGTCAACATCAGCGTTCAGTCTGGCAGTAGGACTGGAAAATACAGATCATACAGATGTTTTCTGGTGATAAAAGCAGTGTAGCCCGTGATTCTGTGAACTAATGAATGCATCGTACCCACATGCAGCAAACACATCCATGTGCAGGGTTAGTAACAGTATAACACTGCAAAACACATCTGCTTTGTATCGTGTGTGTGTGTGTGTGTGTGTTGGCATGTACACTGTGTGTGTGCGTGTGTGTGTGGATCTATACATGCACAGATTGTATAAATTGGTTTTACAGATGTTACGGTTGGTGTAATGATGAAGTAGAGGCACGTTTGCAGTGATCCTTTATGTGCTGGTATGCAGGAAGTTTAGTCATGGTCGGCATAATCATACCCACCTGTCTTCTGAGCGGTGTTGCCATAGAAACAGGCAGCCATGATGAGGCTGAGGAGAAGACCCCGCCTCCCCTCCATGCTGGAACAGCTCTCCGGTTTCTCTCTTCCTACAACACAAAGACAAAACAGCCATAAATGAAATCTGTTTCCCATCTGGACGGCACCCTAACAGCAGGAGGGAGGGCAACAAAATCATCTTACAATTAACTTTACAGACAGAAAAACAGGCCGACGAGCCGCAAGTCTGAACTTCAATACTATTGGTTCAAAACAGCCAACAAACAGCTCTGATGTTTTGGGGAATGTGACTGTAAAAGAGGAATTTACCAAAACCTTTCATGTGTTCCCCAAAGCATTAGCTTAACATTAGCATGTCTGGCTAATGGAGATACACTGCAGCATGTAGAGGGAGAAGAGTTACTGTAGCAGCTCAGTGAAGGAAACACTCTGCAGCAGACTGCTGCAAAATCCACAACATCTTCATCTCGTGGATCATAAATTATTACAGATTCTGAAGGAAACACATCTTTTCCCTTAATTTACACATTAAAACTTTCAGATGAATAATCTTAATATTTACAGTTGCAAATGAAAGTATAATATAATGTTCATCAGGGGCCGATATTCAGCATTTGTTTGATTATCTGTGATTTTAAATAAACTCCTTTAAAAAGTTCTTCTGTGGTTTTAGTTGATGATGCAGCATCCTCTCACACGTCATCTCGCCCACAACACTCTCCCACCGGTTACATGTTACAATTCATATCCTTCAAACTCGGAATTTTCTGAATCAGTACATTAATCAGAAACTCAATTTATCAAATGAATGTAGAAGAAAAAGGAAATAGTGAAGTTTCTACCTGAGTAAATTGTACATAGAATTGAGAACAACCAGTGACTGAATGAATTCTTATCATCTGTATCGACTCCTCATACAAACCCATTAAAAAACCATCTGAATTTTCACTTTGAATCAATAACGTCTTAAAATGACGGGATGGTCTCAAGTTGACATGGATGTAAATAAACTTCCCCTGTGACTAAAATCAGACTCGCCCAGTGATTTCAAAATCTGACAGTCACGATCTGGCAGCTGTGTAACCTCTGATGAGTGAGGAGTGTGTAACGTGGGCGTTTTCTGTAATTGTTGAATGATGTGACTCTGCACGCTGCCATGAGTTTATTTCCTCACAGCGACAGGAGACCATAACTGCAGTGGAGGGACTAAACAGAATAAATCATCACATGAACCAGTGTGTATTACAGCACTGAGAGGAACTGTGTGTGTGTGTGTGTGTGTGTGTGTGTGTGTGTGTGTGTGTGTGTGTGTGCGTGTAAAACAAAACGTGTTATTCTCTCACAACAGTTTGGGAGGAAACACAGAGGATTTTAACCACGAGGTCAGACGGGCTGTTGATACAAGTGATACAAATAATACTAACTCTTCAAACACAGACGCAGGAAGTAACTCAGTACGAATACTTTGTTACTGAACTTACGTAGATTTTAAAGTATTACAACACAAAATGAGACTCAACAATCAGCTGTCTTTGCGGTGCGTTTAGGAACAGCTGGGACAAATCCTACTGATTCTACCTTTAAAAGGTGCATGTGTAGGTGTAGTTTTGGAGAATCCAAACTCAGAATTTTAATATTTACAACATGATTGAGGTAATTAAACTTTATCCCATCAGTGAATAAACAAACTGTTCTCAGAGGAGAAGAAGGTCCCAGAACACTGTTTGAAGCTAGAGAGGTGGCAGGGTCCGCCACATATAAACAAAGTAAACAGTATAAACTGTGTTGTCCTTTAAGGTCAGTTTGTTTGTTCAGTTCATTCAGTCATGAACACAAAGAGAGTTTGATGATTTAGTATGTTTATCAGCCAATGAGAATCTTTCTCTGCTCATTAACATTTCTTCCACAAAACTACAGACTGCTCCTTTAAATGAAGGTTTGACTCAAACACATCTTTGAGCCTGATTACATTCTTAATCTGGGCTCCGGACTACGATTTAACATTTTCATTTGTTGCTCCTGATATTCAGCAGGTCTAATAAAAATCCAAATTAAACTAAATTGAAATCTTGTATTTGGTGCAGCTCAGTGACAAAGTTACTCTGACGTCCTGATTCACCACAGAAACACTCAAATTAAAATGAGATTCTATCAAAAAAAAAAAAAAAAAAGTGCTGACTTTTTCAGAGACAAAGATGTTTTCTTCGCGTCACTTCACTGAACTGGATTGTTTCATGCAGCAGTGCAGCGGTCACTTCCTGCTGACTCGATCCATTCTCATGTTAATAAATCAAACTAATAACGGGAGATTCTGCAGGTGTAAAAGTGGAGATCCTCCTCAGACACTCAGTCACGTGTCCTGGTCCGTTCAGAGACGACTGAATGGAAACGAATCATTTCTGCATCTGACGCCGACAAGGTGCCAAACGTCATAACTTATTCAATGGGCTGATGTTCCCCCTCGTCCCTTCCCGGCTTCGTCTGCAGTTCCAGAGAAGCCGACCGCTCCAGGAACTGAATCAATTCAAACCATTTCAGCTAAACAACAGAGCCAGAGGAACCAATCCATCCTTTCCACCCCAGCTGGCTCTGCTTACAGCTAATAGTGCCATTTCCTGCCATCCGTGGGCAGCAGACAGTCTGACCACATCACAAAGTATTTCAAACATCACGCGGGTTCACTGGTGCTGCTGCTCGCCGTGTCGTGTCTCTGATGAACGGACGCAGGAGCTTCACGCTGCTTTCTACCACCTGTCGCTCTCTCGCTCTCTTCCTGGACTCAGATAATCACACAGGGATGAAGAAGAGCCGGGGAGTTACATTCAAAGACAAATTACCATTTAATATATTGGTGTGTGAGAAAAACATCTGCCTCCAACTAGACACGGAGACACAGACGTTGCACAGTCACCAGCAGACTAACATCACTCAAAGAGTCCAAAGAAAAATGATTTGAGATACAGATTCTTTAAAGAGACATAAAACCTGATTATGACGTAACAGCAGAGGGTGTTTAATTCCCTGACACACTGCAGGTGTTCCTGCAATAGATCAATACTGACCAATACCAATAGCAGGAAGTAAATAAAGTCTGATCAATATTACAGCCCAAAAAACACTTTTGTATTTAATGATCCCTCAGATGTGTTAAATTATCCCAGATCGTATTTAGAGCCCGACTGATATACTGATTGGCTGATACTGGCCTACCACAGATATATCTTTATCTGCATATGGTATGAAAATGAATGACTGTGCACCCATGAATTTGTGGGTTGGAGTTTCTGAATATCACTGATGAGAACACCACCAGTCTTCCTCCAGGATCAGTGACTACACCTTTACATGATAACCACAACTGAAGGATTACTGCAAAACAATGTTTATGAATCAGCTGATTTATCAATACCACAATTATTTATGCCCTGATTTTAGGAACATACACGCCGATCGATATCTGTTTTCTGGTGTCAGTAAACATGAAGTACAGGTTACAGTTTCACGCCAACAAACTCTGTAGGTCCTCAATACAAGAAGTCATGTTAGAGAAACTTCTCCGCCTGAATTAGAATCTGGTTGCGGTGGAAATGATTCTGTCCATTAACCAGACCCCTGCTCTCCGTCTGAGAAAGAAAGTGTCGGCCTCCACTGTGCTGTCGCCAGATGAAATCTATTCACCAACTGCTCTGAGCTTTGATGTAATCACTCTGTTAATTCACATGCTGTAAATCAAAATTCCTAAAAGATCAACTAGGAACTCTTTCCCCTGGACAAACTGTTCTCTGTGTGCTGGACTCAAACTCCACATCTCCACATTTCAGTGTTTGTTTTCTTCCTCACTCCTTCTCCTCTCTGCACTTCATGCTGATGTTCAGTGTTTCTCATAATGTACCGTGATTCTGTTGAAACGTCGTCCCGCAGCCCGGCTGAACACAAATACAAAAGATCTGGAAGCAGATGTTTCCAGTTTGAAGCTTCCAGCACGTCTCTGCTGGCTTCATACCAACTACTAAAGAATTCAAAGACACTGAGCTGTGATTTTTTTAAGGTGCATGGGATTATGTTTGAAGGGATTTCTTGAAAAATGAAACCGTCGCCTCCCCTTCAGGCCTCTCAGTGTGAAAGCAGCTCAGCAAAAGTGACAATAACCAGCACACATAGAGTGTGTGTGTGTGTGTGTGTGTGTGTGTGTGTGTGTGTGTGTGTGCGTGTGTGTGTGCACACGCGCACAAGTCATGAACGCATATATGTATGAACGCGCGTGCACGTCCTCCCCGCCCCCACAAACATGTTTCAGGCCTGTGTTTAATCACCTGCCAACTGTCTGAGGCCCAGCGAGTGGGAAACAGGGTTCACTTTAATGTGAAGCATGTGAAGGTAATCAGAGCAGAGCGCTCCGGTGACGGCTGATTGAGAGGAGGGTCGCTGCATCGTCCACTGCAAATCTATTTACACGGATCTCCGCACTTCCCAGCAAATGTTTGAGCGGCTCCGTCCGGTTCAGCCGCATATGAAGTGTTTGATGTTAAACATCGAGGACCTCTTTGTTTAGAGCGCGAGTCCAAACTGAAGTCAGGCTTTCAGGACGGACCGCTTCTCTGGAGGTCTGCATCACCTCAAGTTAATAACTTCATGAGAGCGACCATCCTGACGGCCGGTTTCATGATTTTATGAATCTACGATTTGAACATGATTTTCCTGCACTGACGGTTCTGTTGCTGTTGGATTATCAGAACTGGACCGGTAAAGATCAACAGATCGTTGGTTTTATGTCCTCTCCTTCAAAAAGGTTTTAATTTTACTTTACAACAACTTTCTCCTGGAGACTTTCTGCAGGTAAAGTCTCGGTTACCTGGCGTGTGCGTGGTGGTTTTGTTCCGTCCTCAACACGACTTCATGTCCCACCAGGACTGTTCCAGAAGCAGAGCGTCATGCCTGCCTGATGTTGCTGCCCTGCTCACATTGCGATTATTTCATCATTTCTCCATTATGTTTGTATTTCAAGTAGCTACGTAGTTAAGTTGTTATGTTATTTGCCCATTTTAAGTGTGTTCATTGTTATTTCTGACAGAGCTGCTTTGGGATGCAGCTGAGACGCGTCGTGGCTCATGGAAACACAAGACACAACAGTCCTGATGGGTTAGAGAAGCTCAAATCATATTCACCAAAAATAAAGATTCCAAAGAACAAGAGCCTTCAGTGACTCAACATCACCCAAACACACTAAAGATAGAAATTCAGTCTGTTACAAAGTTCAGAGAGTTCAGAGTGACGCCTCCCCACAAACAAATAACGAAGGACCTCTGAAGGAGAAAATAAACCAACATGTCCAACCCTGTCAGAGTTTCCTCTGGTATCATCATCGGATGATCCTCATCACGCAGAAGAACAGTCAGGAAGTGACGCTGCAGGCTAATGCTAAGCTAGTCATGCTAATTTCTATCCCTGTCAGATGCTAATGTCGGCAGGTGGAGCAAAAAGCACAGCAGATTTGTGACACTGCGTTTGATTTTCTGTTTAGAATCATAAACGTGACTTTTCTAATCCTGACAGTCTGATTTCTGGGCAGCTGTGCACAGATGTGAAAAGGGGCGGAGCTCTGTTGGTCCAGATTTTTCACAATCCAGCCTCATGGTCTCACATTCTGATGCAGCTGGTCTGTGAACTCACAAAAAAAAACAAAAACGTGGTATTTAACCCCGACATTTTGAAGGATGCCTGGGGACACACTTCAAAAAACACTTTTTTTCTTCCTCAAATATGGTTTCATATATTTGGTTTCACACCTCTGTACAAGGATGCTGACTTGATAAGATCTTCATGGTTTAGGCTCTGGGGGAAGTTTTACGAGTCACCAAACACTGGACTTGTTTTTGAAGGTTTTTTGCATTATTTTCAGTCACAATTTGTTTAGGTTTAGTAAATAGAACTACTTGGTTATGTTCAGGAGAAGATCATATTCGGATAAAAAAATTAAATCAACATCACGTAAAAATAAAACAATCTGTTTTGCCGTGAGGTTTCTGGCAGGTTTAATCTCGAGGTTAAGGTTTGAGAATTGATCCAAAAGTTCCAGGACGAGGGAAAATAAGAGCTTGTTAACAGGCAGTCGATTGTTCGGGCCTCCCAGCAGTGTGACAAACACCTTCGAAAGGAATGTTTCACTTTGTTCAGCAGCTTCTCAAACACGATGGATCCTTCGGGTCAGAACTTGTTCTGACAGGAGATTTCATCTGTGAGGTCAGAGTTCTCCGTGTGCCGGTGGCTTCACAGCAGAACTGCAGTCATCATTTGTTCGGTAAATAGTTTGAATGAAGATCTGGAAGCTAAACAGAATGTAAACAGTCCATGTTCATTTGATAACTGATCTCCTTCCGTAATTGTTATTGCAACTCATTTCTGGTTGTTTTGACTTTTGATTTTTTGGGCTCTGCTGCTGAAAGAAACAGAAATACTGTCACCGTCACTGGAGAAGGAAGCAGCTGTTCAGGATTAAGAGCAGAGGACTCATCCATCCAACCTGAGCGTCTGGACCGCTGAGAGCCCGGCTGATCCAGCTCGGTTTAAGGCTGCTTCCGGCTAATGTCTGGTCACAGGAAAAAGCAATGGGACTCTGGCTGTGAAACAACGTGTTATCAGAGACTGTTGTTCCCAGGGACCCGTCTCCACGACAACATCTCGGATCGGACCGTGTTCTGAGCCGACAGAGAGCAGGACTACAGCTGGACTCGCCTCGTCCAGCTCGTCCACCAATGCTTGGTGCTCACACAAAGTCACAGTGTTTCCCAGATGTGCAACATCATGTCCACCACATCATCATCATCATTCATCAATGAATTCACCTTTTTTGTTCCCTCTTTTCTGTCTTCCTTCATCCTCAGTGTTGTTTGTATCTGTTCTGTCTGAAACCCAGACGGGCCGGCTGAGCATCACTGGCTCTGCTTGAACTTTTAAAAGGTCAGTAGGTGAAGTTTTTACTCTCTCATAAACAGGACGTTACATATTTGTGGGGCTTAAATCAACATGTTTGTCAGGGTCGTGACTTTATTGTTCTTAAGTGCATTTTCCTCCTCAGTTTCAGAAACTCCAGAACCGGCCAGAAAGTGCAGCAGGATGGTCCGGGTCCGGTCTACACGCTGAATATATGATCTGTTTATGTATTAAAGATGCTGCCACCCACAGCTGCAGATCCTTTGTTTTCTACTCCAACAAAAACTACAGCTCTCTGTTCAGTCTTTGGGTTTCAGTCATTCTGTACAAATAGATTCAAAAACTAGATTCAGATGAGCGAAAACTTTCCTCAGTCCAAGTCTTCATTCCTAGAACAACATAGCTCAGAACCAGGCCGCCGGACACACGCAGTCACACCACTGGATAGTTTTAAGATAAACAGGGGACAGCCGACTGTTTTTGTGGCGACCAAAATCAGAAGTTTTTCACATGTAGTCAGATCATCTCCACTGAAACACGCATTTTAGGACAAATCATGATGTTTTCTAACCCGAGCCGAGTGGTTATTGTACCTAAACCTAACCAGAGCATAAGAACATGACATGACCAGACAGACATCAACCAAAACAAAAAACATGAAGAAAAGTCCAATTATAATTACTAGTGAATAAAAATCGATTAATTTGAGTTTGTGGTTTCAGACAAATAAAATCGATTTTCTCTTTAACTTGCTCCTCACGGGCTCCCGTAGTTCATAGTGGGCTCCGCCCTCCCCTGCCTCGACTTTCCACAGAGAATCAAACACAAGATGCAGCGAGCTGAGAGCTCCTTCTCGGTCCGCTGCAAAGTTTGTTCAAAGTCTGTTGCAACTAAAGGCAGTGGTCCGACACATTTCAGCATCTCAAACAGACGCCTGGATCACAGTGGGACACCTGTTGTTCACTACGAGATGTACAGACATGCACTGCAGCCCACAAACACCCGCTATAAAGCAGCCGACATTAGCGGAAACATTTCATCATTGTGTCCCGTAAGACAAGAAAGGATCCGGGTGGACAGCTGTTAGGATGCAGCCACGGTGCATGTTGCTAAAGATACTGTGTCTGTATATACACAGTGGAGCCGGAGGTTCCTCCACATGCTGAAAATGTTCGACCCAGGTTTGTGCTACGAAGCAGCAACAGATCCTCTGCAGAGGAAGCAGACAGGCTCGTGTTCCTGGCCAAACGTGTTAGAAAGACATCCAGCACATCTACCTACATGTGATGAAACTATGCAGATGTTTTAGTTTACATATCTTCAGGGATGTGAAATACTTTTTGTAAACAAAAGTCACTTTTTGCAAAATAAAGTATTAAATGAAAGTCAACACTTTATGAATTCCAATATGGAAACTGATCTGTTTTTAAAATAACAAGCAATCTGACAAGTTCAATTTATGTTTACTAAAGCATTTTATCAAGAACGGACACATTCGTTTAAAAAGGATGTACTTTATTTATTTTTTCAAGTGAGTTTGAAGCTGCACTGTTTACAATAAAAGCATTAAGATAAAGGCAACATTTTAATAATATGTTTGCAATTTGAAGTTTGTTCTTTGTTTGGTGTGGAAAAATCATAGATTCAATTTTTAGGCCGTATCGCCCAGCCCTACTGGTGACTGTACCATCCTTTCAGCATTAATCTTACAGTATAAAAACACTATTTCACTGCCAGTAATGTAAGATAATGCAACAACAGGCTTACAGACCAAATGTATCTATAATCCAACTGAGACAAAATCATTATTCTTAATATCAAACATAATTCTGTTCTGGGTTTTTTCCTTCCTCTACTCTTTACATTTTTCTTGTGAAATTCTTCAAACGAGACGAAGAAACAAAGAGATCAGTTCTTGATTAAACTGGTTGTAGCTGGTGAACATACGGAGATCAGGAGCCATGAAGGCTGCGAATCAAAGAAAAAGACATCTGCACAAGTCTGTTAGAAGAAAAACATTAAAAATTCAATAATGATGAAGAAACTTAAATGTATTGCAAAGTTTTTGCTGACTGGAATAAAACTAAACCATGGCACAACTGAAATGTGACGAAACTTAAAGACACTAAATTAAAATCAGGTCGTCCAATTATCATGGTTTCAAAATACTCTACCCGCCCACCACCCAAATATGTTTTATAGCATCAATCTCCCAAAAGCTGCAAGCAATCAAGTCTCCACACTCTCTAGACACTGAGCGTCCAGAGGAGGAGCAGCTGAGGAACCAGGACTGCTGGGCTCAAAGTTTCAGACTGCTGCTTCAGAGATTTCCTTCACAGTTGGAATGTGTTTGATCAGTTTGGCTGGAATGATGCGCTTTACTATGAGCTGTGAGCGACTTCCCCAAAAGACCACAACAATCACGCTGTTGAAGCTTTCATAAACAAGAAAAACATGTAAAAGAGCCAAAAACAATCCGAGCTCACAGCTGCTCTCATCAGCTGTAATCTGTTCACGGACCCACCAGGAAGGCAGATCTGCCCCCGGCTCCACAATTAAGACTGACCCTGGACAAGGCGCTGAATACTGCGACCTCGACCGTTAGATTCACATCTTGTGAGCACATGTTGAACGGTCGCGTTTCGCTGCGCACATCTGAGCACCTCTGACTGATTTCATGTGTCTGAAGAGACTGACTGTTTAGAGGAGACGGCTGTCAACACGTTGCTCCTCTCGTGACTTCAGACAAATTGTGATTCTGGATCAATAACTCCTTTTTCTGTTCCAGGAGTGCGAGCCACGTGCTGATCAAACTGTTTTCCTGGTTTGGACCTCTCAGTTCCAGTCAGAGTGTTCATCTGATGTCGGGTCATTGTTCTGATTCCCTGCATAATTCATTTTCAGCAGTAGTCAGTCTTGGATTGGCTCCGACTCCTGAACCCGTTCTAACCCTAACCAAGCGAGGAAGACTGGACCATCTGATGCCTTCTCGGACATTTTTCAAACTACTGGGGATTTGCAGAAAGGAACATGTGACAGTTTCTTCATTTTCACATTCGTCTCCTTCCTGTTTCAACATGACAGTGCCCATGTGCATAAAGCCAACTCAATTTTATTTATCTTTTTTCCCAGTTTGCTGGAGAATACTTTGACTGAGCTGCACAGAGTCCTGACCTCGACATCGTCATGAGCCCACACGGGCCACACTGTGTGGACTCGTGGGCTGGAGTCGTCTCATGAGTCCACAGTGTGGCCCGTGTGGGCTCATGAGACGGCTGAGGTTTCTCCGGCGGTGTCACTGAGCTGTGGTCTCTTCTCATCCTTCAGTGTGTCACTGACAAACATGAACGACAAGGTGAAGGTTCACTGATCTGTGAGCAGCAACATGGAGATCGGTCAGAGTGCACAAACTGTCACTGATAATCAGTCTGATGTAAGTCTGCACTCAGCTGAAAACACTAACATGTGTTGGTTCTGCAGCTTTTGAGGGTCCATAAATCTCGGCTGTATGCTGTAACGTCAAACACCAAGGACACCCCCGGGCTCCCCCGGGCCCCTGGAAGAGGCCCCCGGTGCCTTACATTACAAAACACCAGTGCTGTGGATATTCCTCCCTCCCCTGTGATTTACACTTGGTGATTGCACTGTTTGAAAGGCAGATGTTTGTGCTCGGGTTAATCTAAACAGAGGAACTTGTTATTTTTACATAGAGTCCACATTTGGAACAGCGCTTATAGAAAACAGTCCGACTTAGAAACTAAACTTTTCTGCCTCAGACACAGTGAGCTCAGCCTGCGCTGCCTGAGCCACAGACGCTTCTCAGTATATAAATACTACCGAGGTTTGATGCTCGTGTGTAGCTGTATCTGGATGATGTATCTGTCAGTGTGGCTGCTCCGTCAGGACTGTTTGCTGGTGTTAGAATTTCAGCCCACGTAGGTTGAGTCTGAAGGCAACTTATTACTGAGGTGGACGATTATCGCTGACTTTCCTGTCAGTAGAGCTGTGTGATATTACGATATAGATCATAGTGGCAGCAGAAACCCAAGAAGATTTGTGCCAAAAAGGGGGAACTGGAATTCCATCGTTTGGCTTTGGTTTAAAAAGTCAGACACCAACCAGACGACTGTAATCTGCAAAACATGCTGCCAACAAGTTGTTACTAGCGACTCAAACACGTCTAATCTTTTCTACCACTTAAAGACACGTCGGGATATATATCATTATCAGGATATAACATTTTGTCTACAACGCACAGCACTACCTGTCAGATTGCTGATCAAACAAACTCATTTTAAAAAAATTAAGTTTGCTCTGATGCTTCATCCTCTCACACAATATCTCACCAACAACACAACCTGATTGAAAACACATCACAGTTAATAGTCTGCAAACAAATACCTGATACAGTATCTGAGGAACTATACAGACAGAGCAGTACTTGAGTTAACTGCACTTAATAAATAACTTTTTTAATAAATTTGAGAGCGATTTTAATTTTCGGCCTTGTAAATATCAGTCGACTCACATCGACACATACTTCAGGTTATTGTTGTTGCAGACGGCAGGTAACAGAGACGGGAATCGAGGGGAGAGTTAGAGTCACTGAGGGAACCTAATTCTTTAACTGTGTGCTGATCATGTGTGTTCACAGCCAGACGCTGAAGGCCAGCTGACACAGTCGTTAGGCAACATGTTGACATCCAGATGGACAAGTGGACACAGTCCCAACGAAACAAATGACTGATCATGTGTGAGAGGTGATCAGTTCAGAGACACAAATTCACAACCTGTTCACACGGGACTGCCAACATGGCTGCCAGAGCACATGAAACCCATCAGAGAGCCAACCTCCAGCCAGCTTGAGTGTCTGGCAGCTGTTAAATGTTGAGGCTAACCACATTATTCAACTTTATTGAGCTTGAGCTGTTTTAAAACAGTGAAGTAATATTCAGAAACAGACACTTTTTAAAAAGGCTAGAAACAACACAGAATAACAATCATCTCCTCTAAACAGATTAAATAAGTGAAATCAACCAGCGGACTGTTGGTTCTCTCGTTAGCTCGTTCCCTCCAAAACATTATCCGCTCATTCAGCCGTGCAGACGAAGAAACCGGAGCTGCTGATTGAGAATACTTGTGGTTTCTCAGAGTTAGCAGCGAGCACCTCAGGGGTTTCAGTAAAATATGTTAGTCTCCACAGACAACTAGTGAAATATTTAATAGTCTGATGTTAATGCAGCGCAGGCTGAAGGTGGACAGAACCGCTGGATACAGTAAAGCAGAGAGGAGTGACAGAAACACCAGCAGGGTGTCAAATGATCTGAATCTGTTTATGAAACGGTCGCTGCTCGATCCTGACTCCAATCACAGAGTCAGTCTGTTCCATTCTGCTTCCAAGGTAACAATGATTTAAAGTCCAGAGAGAGCACAATCTTAGCAACAAACAGAACAACACCAGCATCATTCAACAATTGGCTCTCTATGCACACACCAAATGTTTTAATGACAGGAGGTCACACGTCTCAGGACTCAGTGGTTCAATATCTTAAATGCAGATGCATCATTGAGAGACCTGATCCAAAATGCGGTCAGGCATCAGACTCTTATTGGCTGCTTTCTGTTTCCTATTAGGGGTGTTGAAATGTCTCGATTCAAAGATGCATCGTGGTGCCGATGTAGAAGATTGTGCATCTCTGCAGAGACGAACATGATCAGGAGTTTGCAGCCTGAGCTGGTTTTTGATTTTCTGGTCTTGGCCGTTGTAAAGTCATGTTGCAGCGTTGAGTCCTGCATTGAACTGTGGGTGGACATAACGCCACGATTACTTTAATTGGGCGATGTGGTGGAGGGGAAAAATAAAGCACCCACACTTTTAAAAACAGGAATTTCAAACTGGACAAGATGTAGGCTGTGTTTAAAATCAGCCTATAAAGCAATTAAACATTGTTAGAATACAATAAACTTGAGGTGCCACGTTACAAGCTTTTGCCTTTGAAAGTTTTCAGAAATTAAAATACAGCCACCCCAAGAAATCCAGTGGGAATGGAGGAAACATATTTAAGTTCTGAGGTGGCCACACAGATTCTGGTATTGACTTTATATTGTCGACCGCTGGAGTCTGATTTTTAAAGGACTTTCTGTATAAAAAGGGAGTTCTGACTGAGGACGCCTCACATCGAGAATGACTGACAGGTCAATCATAATCGGATCAAATCGTGAAGGTGAAGTGAAGATTCACACGTCACAGTGAGCTGAATGTCTTTCAGTCAGACTGTTAGAGATCTATTTTAAGATTAATTGTGAACAGTAAAATAACTGACATGCAGCCCTGAATCAAACTGAAACCAGCTGCGAGCCGACAGAGGTGATGAAACTATAGACTATCAACTGAAACTTATGAAAAAACATTTATTCTTATTGCCAGTAAACATTTTGATTTCTGGCTTTTAATCAGCTCAGGACACTTGAAGAAGAAATCATCAAGTATCAAAGTTGAAGTCTGACCTGCTCGTCTGCTTTTTCACTGGCTGCATTTATTTTTTTTTTAAATCTATACAGGCTGATAAAATGATTACACACTCTGAACGCTGATTAATTAGTGTGAATGCTGAAGGCATTCACACTATTGTTCTTCTGGAATTTATTATTATTATTCCTGCTTCCGTACGTTTTTCAACACTCTTCTGCTCCTTCAAATCTTCAGCTATTCAAACCATTCAAACATCAAAATGTTCAGCTTTTTTGGGACATGATGGCGTGTATTTTTCTTGTTTCTATCTTTTATACTTTTGGAAATATTCAGCTTTTTCTGCCAAATTTTTCCCATTCATCCTTATGGGGATTTTTTCAAATTTCATTCTGCTATAACTTCAGCATACCTTCAGCTATAGAAACCATTCAAATATCAAAATGTCCAGCTTTTTAAGCTCTTTCAGCTATGTTCTTTTCAACTTTTTCAGAAATTCAGCTTTTTCAAAAAAAAATTTAACATTGCCGCAAATGGGAAAAGCTTCAAATCCTCTTCAAAACTCCTCGACTTTCAACCTCTTCTTCTCCCTCATGCTTTGAGCTAGAGACACCATTCCACCTTTAAAAGTGACACAAAACCTTGAACTATTGCCGGTGTATTCAGTTTTTTAAAATCTTGTACGGTTTTGAAATCATCGCAGTTTTAATCTTGAGCCGTTTTAGCTCCTCTTCTCATTTTATAATGGGTGTGTATTGCGTCAGCTAGAGTGCGTGACATCATCAACTGCCGCAGCCCAGAGTGTAGAACAGCTGGGAAAAAAGGGAGAAAAATTCTATTCAGCTCGATTTGGTTCCCACATCTTTTACTTGACATAGACAATATATGCATAGAAATGTAGGAAATCTTGTGGGCTTTCAGCTGATGGTCTCATTTCAGATGTGGGGCTTACGATTTTGGATTTAGAAGCCCGAGAGTGACAAGAAGTCCAACAGTTCCTTCATAAGCCGCAATGTTAATTTTGAGCCGAAATTTCTGCTGAAGAGCAGATGGTACCTTTTCTCTCTCTCGCTTCTGTGCCTTCATTTCTCACTTTCCAGAAATAAAAACAACATGACCGCGTTCAGCAACTCCTCCTCTCACTCACCATATAGATATTTCAGCTACAACCATTATATTTTTTGAGAAAATCGGAGGAGTTTGGGAGGCGTTTTCCCATTCATCCTTATGGGGATTTTTTCAAATTTCATCCTGCTATAACTTCTGCATACTTTAAGCTAAAGAAACCATTCAACTATCAAAATGTTCAACTTTTTAAGCTATTCCAACCCTGTACTTTTTTGCTTTTTAACTTTTCTACTTCTTTAGAAATTTGGCTGTTTCTAAACAAATTTAACACTGAGGTTAATGGGAAAATCCTCAAATCCTCTTCCAAAGTCGTCGACTTTGCACCTCTTCCTGTCCTTCATACTTTGAGCTAGAGACACCATTCCAGCTTTATAACATATACATATTTTGACCATAACCATTACAGGTTTTTCAAGGATCGCAGGAGTTTGTCAGGCGTTTTCCCATTCATCCTTATGGGGACATTTTCATCTTCGGCTCTGCTCCTGCTCCAGCATGTGTGCAACCATTTTAAGCTCTTTATGCCTTTATTCTTTCACCTCTTCCACCTTTTCCCACTTTTTAAAGCTCTTTCTGCCCTCTTACTCTACAATTTTTCTGCCTTTCCAGCCATTTTTCACCTTTTCAAGCTCTTTCATCCCTCTTACTCTACAGCTTTTCAACCTCTTCAGATATTCATCTTTCTGCCTTTTTCATCTTCTTGAAATATTCTTTTCAGAAATTTAACATCACCGTGTTCAGCAATCTCTCCTGTTATTCATCAAAGTTTGGCAGGCATTTGCACATTCATTCTTATGGGAACATTGTCATCTTCAGCTCTCCTGCTGCTCCAGCACGTGTACAGCCATTTTAAGCTCTTTCTGCCATCTTACTCTACATATTTCTGCCTTTTCTGTCATTTTTCACCTTTTTAAGCTTGTTCAGCCCTCTTAAGCTACAGCTTTTTAACATTTTCAGATATTCATCTTCCTGCCTTTTCAACTCCTTCAAACTTTCAACATCATATTCAGCTCTGAAATTGTTACACTTTTTAGACTCTTTCAGCCGTCTTCAACCTTCCTGTATCTTCATCTTCTTAAAATATTCATCTTTCTGTAATTTCAACTGCTTCAACCATTCCTCTTCCTGTGCAGCTATGGAACTGTTCAACTATCAATATGTTCAACTTTTTAACCTCTTTCGGCCTTTAACTTTGCAACTTTTCCGGCTTTTCGACTTTTTCAACATTTCGCCAGGACATTCAGCAGATTTCCAAGAGCGTTTCAGCCTTCAGCATTCACACTGTATTTTCGCAGGAAATACAATTTTTCTAGTTTTCAGATTTGATCCTCTGTGTCTGTCAACAAGTCGATTAGAGGATAGAACAATCTTACACAAAATGTTCATTTTCCAGTTTTCCTTTTTTAAAATGTAGAAAAAATCTCCCTGCACATTTCACCACTTCAGGACTTCATCAGAATCAGAAACACTTTTGATACAGTGGGACAAACTGCATAATGCAGAAGAGAATCTGGTTTGTCCTGTTTACAGTCACGTGTTGCTACAGTATGTCGATGGATCAGAACCAGTTATATTCTGAGCCCTCCTTGTGATGATCATGTGAAAGCTGCTTTCTGTCAGTAAGATTTGAATTCTTTCAGAATCAATCTGAAGCTCTGTTTGATTTGTTTAGTCTGGATTCAGTCAGTCTGCACTGAACCTGATAAAAAAAAAGGAATGTGGTCTGTGACGTGCAAACAATTGTTTTTTTTTCTTTATTTGATTTGGTGGCATTCTGACTTTGTCTGTTGTTGATCTGCAGCTTTTGCTTGTTGATTTCTGGGTCTCTCACGAAGATGAAGAACAGGAGCGCTGCCCGGCGAACGTTAAAGAGGAAAATTTAGGATAAACATAAAAACATTTCCCTACAAGAGAGTGATGAGAAAAAGCTGATCCCAGATCTCAAACTGAGTTGAAAAGACGATATTCACACCTTCTACGTGCGGGTTGAGCTCGTCCAACTAGATGCTTCTAGGTGAGCTGTGTGAAGCCATTTGATGAGTTTTCTGTTGTTTTTCCACTCAAAACAATGACTACAATGACTAAGTTTTCTTTATTCTTCAGGGGGCAGCTGCTTCTTTAAAATAACTGAGACTCTTAGTCAGATTGTATCTGCAGGAAATTCCTCATCAAGGATTTCCTCAACAGATCAAGAAAGCAGAAACATCCTGGAGAAAGTCAAAGCTAATTTTGCAATTATGGTTGCAGCTCAAACCAAACTGCTCTGTTGAACCACAAATCCACACCTTCCATGAAAAAACCTAAACCTGAAGCATTACTTTGTGTTGAGAGACCACCAACATCAGCCTCAGTTACAGATTAGATTCCACTCTAAGTGTTAAAAACCCACTAAACTCATCACAGAGGCCACAACCAGAGGAGGTTAGATGCTCTCTGGACAAATTAAAGCACAAGAGAACAAGAAAATATACATCCAAGTGCCTGAAGTGACACTTTTATCAAACACAGGAGGTTTTATGGCTGATTTCAAGTGTTGGATGCATGTTTTGTTTTACAGTGAAAGCCTTTTGTGGTGATGAATTTGCCAAGCAACAACTGCAATGAGCTCCAGAGGTGGCGAGAGAAACCAAACATCTGTCACAGGGTTCAGGCCTCAGCAGTGGATGAGTGTCTCACAGCAGTGAGTGTCAGGGTGTTAGTGATGGACGGAGGCGATAATGTGATACCTGGCACAGATTCGCTTCAGCAGGACTTCACACAGCAGTCTGATGATCCTGGAGGACAGAAGAAGAACAACGGCATGAAGCACAGAGAGCTCAACGCACTCACGCTAAACCTGCTGCAGCAGTACTGTAAATATTAACACAACTACTGTGCTGCTTTTACTACAACTGTAACTGATACTACCATCACTTCCTTAACCGTGAACGCTTCTTTCACAACTACTGATGAGAGTTCATACCAAGAGGAAATCAACAATCGTGCAGAGTGGTGCAAAGAGAACACACTTAGATTCTGGTCAGCTCACAGAGGAGCAGCCCGGACAAAATCTGTTCTGCTGGTCCTTCTTATACTGACGATCAATAAACTGAATATTTGGTTGGTGCTTAAAGCATTTTTATTCATTTTATTGTTAATATTTTACTCTTCTTCAGTTTGAGATGTGTACACAGAACCAAAGTGACTTCCTGATCTGAGACTAAGTTCCACCCAGACACCAGATAAACAGGAAATAATACATCAGCCATCAGCCAGATGAGACCCCAACCAGCATCTGTCTGTGTGTGTGTGTGTGTGTGTGTGTGTGTGTGTGTGTGTGTGTGTGTGTGTGTGTGTGTGTGTGTGTGGTCTGTTTACTTTGGTACTTTTAACAGACTCAACATTTAGTTTGTTCAGTTTACAGTCCCACCATCACACCTGCTCAGCGGCTCTCCCGTCTCACTGATGGTCACATACTTGTCTTGTTTTGTTGCCAGGCACTCACGGCCAATTAATCGCCATTAAACAACAAAACCAGAAGAGGACAATGAAGAAGAAGAGGACAACATCATATATGAAGCCCTGCATAAAAAAATACTTTAGCATAGAATCTAAAGCAGCATTTAGCGACCATGCTCTCCACCTGCGTAACAAGCTTCCTGATCACCTGCTATAACTGACTTGACTGTTGACTGTGGCTTCACATTAAGTCAGACACACCTCTTTATTATCTATATCCAACTTAACTCTTAATTTGCAAACTTTTGCTTTGTTTTACTGTCATTTCAAATTAACTGAAGAAATGTCTAATGTCTTGGAACGAACTGTAACTGCAGTACTGTCAGTCAGCAGTAGGTAGTCGTACCTGGCCTCCTGCATGTGGAATTTGTTTACATTCTTGTTCAAGGAAGTGGTTACAGCTCATCCTTACTGACGACATCACACCTGTTCTATAAGACATCAATCTACGAGCGGCCCGGGTCCACCAGGTAGTCTGTGACGTCTCTCTCAGTGTTTCCCACAGTATTTTCTGAGGGGCCAGTTTGGGTCGTCATACTGTAATATTTATACTTATGTCATATGCGACTTCAGGAATGTCATTTTTTTTCTCTGGTTATAATGGTTATAACTGGAAATACTATTCTTATTATTTGTTTCGAGAGTGGAGTTATTTAAGTGACCATTTTAATCCTCTAGCTCAGTGGTCCCCGACCACCAGGCCACAGACCGGTACCAGTCTGGGGGTCGTTTGGTATCGGGCCACAGAGAAAGGATAAATACGTTATTTTATTTCCGTTATATTGACGATCTCGTCAATGTATAGGAAACACTGTCTCTGCCTGAATCACAACAAGAACATCTGAAGAGACGCAAAGATCCTCAAATCTGATTCAACACTTAGAAACCAGTGACGGGTTCCTTCTCACACACAGAGTCTCCAGAGTGTGTAGAAGAATCTGAGGGAGTGACCTACATCCTGAAACAGTCCTGATCCCAATCGGATCCTCTGATTGGCTCCAGTCGCCACTGACTCTCCTCGCTAATGATCGTACATTCAGAAACATAAACTCTGACCAAAAAAGGCTTCACTCTCTCTCTGTCTTCTGACACACACACACACACACACACACACACACACACACACACACACGAATAAAAATGTAAACATCTGATGAAGAAGGATTTAAGCCGTGAAATAAGCGAGTCACTGTTAAGCCAAGTTCACATTATGAGAGATGAAGAGCTTTTGTGTGTCTTTATTGTGTATACGTTGTGCTGATGTATGTTTGGTATGTGCTGCCTGGAGCTGAACACTCACATCTGTTGACCTTTGACCTGAGCTGATCTTTGTGAGCAGCTGGAGGCTGCAGGTCAAGATAAATTGTGTGCAGAGATAATAATGTAAATTAAACTAATAAAGAATACATCAATAACAAATTAATAATGTACAAATACTCACTCACTAATATAGATATAAAAATGCTTATTCTGAATTGATGCCGGGCGAAACATATTTGAAAAGATGTAATTTAAACACTTTAATAAGCAGAAATCTTTGCTGCAGCTGCTAAGTTTACAGTGTTATCGTGGCAGAGCTCAACGGCACATCGAGGGTGTAAAAACACCTTTTCAAATTGGGGGTGAGGAGATTATGACTACATTTTCATTTTATGGGTGAACTGCTCCTTTAACACAATAGCTATCAGATGTAGAGATACAGCGGTAACAGAGGTTCAACAAGTTCAATGAGCTCTGGACATTTTCTACAGACAGCAAACAAAGGAAACAATAAATCTTTCTTCGATGAACGAACACAAAGACTCAACGCACAGAGAAACAAACAGCACAACAGCTGCAGTCATCGGTCTGATCCACAGACCAATGATACTGGTAAACACTCACCAGATATTATCAGAGGCAAGATCTTTGCAGCAATTCAACAGTAAAACAAGAATGACACTCAGTAGTGCACATACCTCCACCAAGCCCCAACACTCCCCCCTTCTGTACTCACTCATAGGCACCAGCCACCAAAATACCCCAGATCCATAAAATTATTCCCTGCAAAATAAAACAAAATGTTGAAAAAAGCTTTATCTCACAACATGACTGAGGTCAGGAAACACTCCTGGAGCCATCACTTTATCTGTCTCACTGCACTGATGGTTAATGGGCTCAGCTCTGGGCCAAGACTCAACCTCCATCCAAGTTTGGTGGATGTCTGTTCAGCAGTTTTTGTGCAATTCTGCTGATAAACCAACCAACCAACCAACCAACCAACCAACCAACCAACCAAGGAAACATACAATTATAATGCACCGATAAATAACCTCAACCCATTAAAACAGTTAAACACACTGGCTGTATGTACCTGGACCTCCCACTGATGCTGGCAAAGTTATTCTGGTGAAACAATAAATGAATTCACTTCAGACATTTTAACAGTCCCTACAGAGGATCATGTGATGAGCACTGTAACGCCTTTCTGTTGAAGTTGAATAAGAAACAGATGAGCAGCACATGGAGGAGGGGGTTTGGGTGGAGGTCTGGGGGTCGACAGTGAATTCAGTCTCTGAACTCCCTGAAGGCTGGAGTAGATCTGTCATTTACACTGAACAGAGCGCCTCGAGTATGGAAGTTCAGTCATGACAAAATATGGGGCAACATTTTGAAGCTGTAATTGAATCTGAAACAGATTTCATGCATGATTTCTAGGGCTGGGTATCAAACATCTTCGATACCGGTACCAATACCGATACCTTCACTTCGATCCTGGCTCCTAACCCTTTTCTCAATACCAGTTTTATAATATCAATTCTAACAAAAAGAAAATTACACAATACATTACACTACAAATCTTGAGTTTTATTTTTCAGCTTTGGTATTTTTCCACTCCAAGCAGTTTTCTTACAGAAAAAACAAACAACGAATAATTTCCAAAGGACACTTGCAAACAGGGTTTAAAACTGGCAGCCGCCACTCGCTAAATGCGTTTAAATATATGTTTTGGGGAGTAAAATAAATAGGTCACACGCCATTGGCAGGCTGCTGAAATTTGACAATTTTGCTATATAACTTTCAACATAAATGCCAAACAGTAAAAAAAGACAGTTTACAGCTACAACAGATCTACTTATTGCCTTTCAAATTTGTCCCTCGCTGTCCATCGTCATTCAACATTGAAAATGTATCAAGTTGTGCAAGGCACGGGTCGGTATTGGTAAACATAATGACTGCTCATCGCTGTCAAAGTTTTTTGTGCCTCTGATTCATGTCACTCCGCAGGTAGTCCCTTCATTTGTCACAACAGAACTTTATTCCAAGCAGAGCTCCACCAAAGAGCCTGCAATCATTGCGGAAGGTTATCTGATGTGTCAGTGTTTCCCTTATATGCATCTCCTGCTGAATTTTTTCTGCAAAAATGAAATGACATGATTTTTGTAGGTTTAATATCACGGGCGAATGGTGAATTTAAGTTGCACACAGTGAAAGCACTTCACAAAAGAATTGCAGTTTTTTTTAAAGTGACTCCAAACTAGCAGCAGATTGTATTAGTAAACTGGACGAATGAGACAAAGCTGTTTTTATTGTACTTTAGTGCTTCCTCTATTTTATATGAATATTAATATGAAGAAATTATGATTTTTTTTCATCCATGTCATGTGGCCCACTGACTTCTGACACAGATTCTGTTTCCATAAGAAATGTATAATGATAAAGAAAATAATGGTAAAAAAGTTCTCTAATGCTCAAGAGGTTAACATTTTCAAGCAGCAATGTCAACTTCTACACTATTTTGTCTCATGTCTATTCTGAAATTGTGAAACTGATTTTTTTTTTTTTTCAAAAATCTCACCAGTAGTCATCATTTAAATGAACCAAAGTTTTGGACCAAAAGATTCACTCTGAAGACGTCACTCTGGAAACTAATGACCACTGGAAGTTCTAACGTAAACTCTCAAACTAATTCTTTCACACATTTAGACGATTTCAAAGATGAAAGTTCATTAATCTCTAATCTCAATTTCAGACAAGGAAAATATACGTTTTTGTAAATGGATCATTAACTGTGATTCCATATGTAATAAATTCATTAATTCTTCCTTCTACAGTGCTGACACGTTCATCAACTCTTTACAGGTGTAAACTTGTGAATCATCCCTGCGAGCTCTCAAACACAAAACTTCAGATTACAGCTTGAAATTGTTTTGCGAAACATTTTGTCTTGCCTGAACTTCCGTACAGTCTGGCTCTGATTTTACTCCTAGAAATATTTCTCAGCAGCATTTGTCATGCAACACAACACTGGAGTTTCTTTAAAGTAAAACAGAAGAGAGGACCCACAGCTCAGAGCTGCACTATTCAAAGAGTCTGCATGTGTTTTACATTCACGGTCGCGTACTGAAGTCTGATGTCAAAGACTCCTTCTGTGCACTGAAGACAGAGGACACCGATTTAAAAACAGAATTTGCAAATCAAGACAGTGAGAGACATCAAACATGTTGTTTCTTGTTTAAGCTTAAATAACTGCTGCTTCCTGCTTCTCAAACGAGAGAATCTGATGCTTTACTCGTCTACTTCTGACAGAAAACATGAAAAATTCACCTTGAGTTCTGGGAACTTGTGAGGCTCATTTTTCACAGTTTTTGACATTTTCTGTATAATAACAATAAACATGGGAACATGGGAATGGATTCTGCAAAAACAGCAGACTGATCCTTTAGCTCCAGTAACATTAGACGGTTGCTGAGAACATTCTTGCCAAGAGTTTCTACATTTACTCATTTAAAGACAGCAGGTAAAGTCATCTGCAGCTCCAATACAGTGACAAAAACCATTCTACAGACTTTAATCATGAGGACAGACGTAAAAACTGAAAGGAGAGCCACTAAATATCTCCAACAGCCACACTGACAGTAACACTTCAAAAGAAGTTGTCAGTGACTTTCATGAAGTTTAACATCACCAGGATGTGAACAAGTTCTTATAAGTTCATAAATGTATGCTTCTGTTATACCGGAAACGTTTTATTCAAGAAAATTTTTTTTAAAAATTACTTACTTAATTACAGATTTGAGTACTTTACTGAGGATTTCCGTTCCTACTTCATACTTTTACTCAAGTACTTTTAATTTGTCGGCTTCTGTCACAAGATTTCACATGTAAAACATATAAGATCTTAAAATGTGCATGAATGTGTTACAACTGACAACATTATTACTAATGCTGCACCAACAGCCTGGACAAATTAAACTAGTAAATGCATGACAATATTAACTCTCACATTTTTCAACTTTCAAAAAATATTATAACAGAGGAAAAGGCTGAAAAGTGCATTTAGAAGTTACTTTGAATGAATCTGAACCTAAATGTAATCTTGTCTTGAGTTAATAACTGAAGACTAAACTAATAAAGAACCTCAGTTTATTTCCAGGTGTATTTAAAGCTGATTAGGTTTTTTCAAACAAAGCCCACCCCCCCCAGCAGCTTTGAATTGAAACCACATTGGTGAATATCAGCCTTTGAAACAAACTGCAGATCTGAAGGTGAGTCAGGTAACAAACACAAAGCTGCACAGTCTTCATGCATTCTCTCTGCTCCATTACAAACTGTTAGAAAGTTTCACTGCAGCCTGTTTTCCATTCATGCACAAGAGTAAAGAGTCACTTACAGATCTGCTGCTCTGCGTCCGCGCCTTCTGCACGTTCAACTCACGAGTCCTCCAGCCATGTAGGGAGGTGCAGGCCTGTTTCTGCAGGAAACACCTCCCAGCCGTCCACTCCTCCCACTGGTCTGCACACCGAGCTGCAGAGGTGGAGGAAATATAGTCTTTACATGTGTGCCAGTACCACAGAACTGCCCCTCAGTGACGGTAAATGATTCATGAATAACCTCATGAAGAAATATCACGTTATCATGTTACAGGTTATTTCAGCCTTTCAACAGAACTAGAGCTTCAACGTAGGGGGGCCCAAATGTTTTCCTTTGACAGGGCCAGAAGCAAACATCTGTTGTACTGAATAGAAAGGATGCAAAATGGCTGGATGTCAAGTTCACTTGATAGACTGAGTCACAGAGCTTTTGTCCAAAGCGATGTACAATAATTCATACATTCATACACTGCACCAACAGTTTGCAACTAATTGTGCTCGCATCAAGTAATTGAGCAATCAATTAATCATTGCAGCTCTGGTCTGAATCACTTCTTTTCTTGTAAACCCTGAATGCTAATATCAGCATGCTAACATGCTAAAAATGCTAATATGTTATGGTTTAGTGAGTATACAATTTATCACTTTCACACTCTTGGTTTGGCGTGTTAGCATGCAAACATTAGCTATTTAAGGCTGATGTGAATGAATTAGTTCTGCAGTCACTGGACACATTAAGATGTTGACCTGATGATGGCGCTATAGCTCATCACAGATTTGTTGACATATTTCAGTCCAAATCAAAATGGTGGACAACAAACAGTCGATACCAACCAAAGAGCAACGCTGCTGCTGAAAAGCTTCCAACGCCTTGATTATCTGAGTATCTCAGAGAAAGTTTTCCTGGCTGCATGTAGCTTTCATCAGTACATCTCATTTTATCAACTGGTTGTGCATTTCCCCACACAGGGAACTGGTCTTGTATCAGACTTGGTTTTGTCTCCAAGGGTGAAGACAAGGTTCCTGCTTCAGATAACATCTCAGACTGTAACACTGTTCAGGTCCAGACAAACTCTCAGAACTCCCACTCAGCTCTGTACAGCCTGCTGTGTCTTCATGAATTCATTCAGCGCAATGACAGTTTAATGTCGTCATCTGTGCAGATTTAATATCAGTAAATCTCCTGATGATATAAAGTCCTCCTCTACTACTCCTGCTGGGATCAGTCTGCACGACACAACACATCACAACCTGATCTCAGACCAGATTTAAAGTCTTTGGAATCTTGTGGACCCACTTCAGACCTGGTGCATGCTAAAACATTCAGCCGCCACATTGAAGATTTCATCTTAAAATATAGTGTAAATAAAGACCCTGGACCAGCTGTGTGGAGCCATTTTATGTTCTGTATGTTTTTTTGGTGCATCAACGCTGCTTTACTGTGAAGCTCCAGAAATGTCTGGTGGGCTAACTCGGACTAGGGAGGAGATGATAACCGAGTTTTAGTTTTTGGGTAAATGTTCCTATAACCATACATCAAACATGTTGTTTCTTGTTTAAGCTTAAATAACTGCTGCTTCCTGCTTCTCAAACGAGAGAATCTGATGCTTTACTCGTCTACTTCTGACAGAAAACATGAAAAATTCACCTTGAGTTCTGGGAAGTTGTGAGGCTCATTTTTCACAGTTTTTGACATTTTCTGTTTAATAACAATAAACCTTTCTTTAACCAATACTTAAAATAATCAACTGCTGCCAGGGTACATGGGAATGGATTCTGCAAAAACAGCAGAGTTTTAGTTTTTGGGTAAATGTTCCTATAACCATACACAGCAATGATGTCACAGGCTGCTGAAGAACACCTGGACCTCACTGCATGAAGCTGGGAAGTCAAACCACTGGAGCTCAGTAGAGAGAAGATGTTTCAGGTTCAAGCGTTTTACTTGGGCTGTCAAAAATGTTTGTATTCCTTAGAATTGTTGACATTTGTACTGCTTCTGAGGAGCCTCCCCAAAAGAGTTTGTGGTGACAGAATCAGGTATTCAGAGCCAGAACACAATGTTTCCTAAACTGAACCAGTACAAAAACTTTGTCACAACATAAAACTGAAAAAATCAACATGAAGAAATAATATTTTACATATGTGGTTTGGTCAAGTCTACGCCACCAACACTTACTGTGCCGATTAACGACACTATAAAGCAAACGTATGAGCTGGAAACTGTGTGTGTGTGTGTGCGTGAGTGATAGAGAGCTAGAGAGAGAGAGAGAGAGAGACAGAGAGAGAGAGAGAGAGACAGAGAGAGAGAGACAGAGAGACAGAGAGAGAGAGAGAGAGAGAGAGAGAGAGAGAGAGAGAGAGAGAGAGAGACAGAGAGAGAGACAGAGAGAGAGAGAGAGAGAGAGAGAGAGAGAGAGAGAGAGAGAGAGAGAGAGAGAGAGAGAGAGAGAGAGAGAGAGAGAGAGAGAATACATTTACTTGGGCCAACAAGAATCGACATTGTGGTTGATTTCTGGAGACTCTTTTGAGTCAAGTATTTGGTGTGGGGGCGACTGAGGACAGACGGAGGGAGAGCTGAATAAATTCTGAGGAAGAGTCAGAGCAAATATGTGAACATATGTTGTTGTCTCCAACCAGTGTGTCTGGTGGTCTGACAACAGTGAAGCATGATATTACACTATATTCTAAATTGCTGCTGAGTTGTGTTCTCAAATTATCCCAAACAGTTTCATTAATATTGAGTCTCCTGTCACTGTAACTTCAGCAGAGTCAGAGAGGAAGCAAGTCTGAGAACGAGACCAAACATAACGAGAAGAAAACTCTGAAACACCTCGTCTGCGTCACGTCAAACAGATTTTGACATCCATACAAAACGTTTTGGAACATAAATGACCTCTTGAAATATGATATTATATATTGAATACATGAAGACCCTAAGTTACATTATGTTATAAGTTATGCTCACCACCAGTGAAGCAAATTTCCACTTAACCTGCACATGTGTGATCGCAGGATCGTCTGTGTTTATTCAGATTAGTGGTGGAGAAAATAAAACTACATGTCTTGGCTGTTGAACAGCCTTGTGTTATTTTACAGCATCTCAAAGTATTGTGTGCAGTTTCTCGTTCTTTTTCTATTAATTTGAGATGACAAATAATCAATTTGTGCACCAAAGTTATCAGCTAGAAAGAATGAACATTAATCTGAGATCTTAAATGAAGTCATTTGTTCACAGAACAAATCCAATTCCAGCAGCGTGTGGATTCTTTGTTGAGCAGGATTTATACATTTTAAGGCAAAAATGCAGATATTCCTGGATTTCTTGTTCGTTTACATGCTGAATTAATCTGAGGAGACAATTTATTAAAACACAACATGTACCTCCTCCACCATAGTCCAGGTATCATTTGAAAACACTTCTGTCTGCTGGTGTTCTGTCACATTCATCAACATATTCTTCTATGTAACTCTCTGTGAGGCTGTTACAGAGAATCCAGTCATCCTGAATCATCCTGGACTCACAGGAGAAACACTCAGCAGGTCCAAGACATCTAAAGTCTCCACCGGCTCACTCTGTCATTTGTGAGGCCGGGCAGAAACAATTAAAAAGGAAAATGACCGAAATACATGTTCACTAGGATGACATATTCTTCTTTGAGGTTAGAATTCATCCCAGCACCCGAAGCAGTTAAAGACTGAACTTGTAATATCTCAAAGCTGTGAGTTAAAGAGCAGCGTTCATTGACAGCAGCAGTGTCAGTTTATTTTTCTGAACGTTTTGACTGAAATTCTTGCCATATTTTTCACACTGCTGCATTAATCGTTGTATAAGGACCATTGAACAGCAACAGTTCTGGTGCTCTGTGTTATATTAACTCTCATTAATGAAACAACACAAAAATACATTAATACATTGATTTTAACTCTGCTTCTCCGCAGGCCTGTGGTTAAGTGGCCACCGTGTAAAACCCTGAAAATAACAGCTGAGGTTAACATAATGAAGTAGAATATTATTACTATCCACTGTCCCTCCCTGTGTCCTTCTTAAAGTTGCACACTTTGCTCATTAACAGCAGGGAAGATATTTTATAGCTCTTCAAAGTCTCCTGAAATTTTCACAAACCATTTCACAACTTAAATCAAACACCATGAAGGGTCAACAGCTTGGACGCCTGCTGGCTGAGTGCCAGGACTCATCACACCAGAGTTAACAGGTCAACCACTGAGCTGGTTATGAAATATATGTCAGGTATAATGAGCTTACAGTATGATGTCATGTCAATATGATGCTTTGACTAACTTAAACAACCACATGTGCACAGTAAAACATAATTGTCTCATTTTTAAGTATCTGGCTGAAAAACAAACACAATTATTTCCACATGTTCAGATACTGTAAAAGTGTTATTGTGGGGCACTTTAAATGTGTGCCAGTTCTCCCTGAACACCCTCCAGGCCCACAGCAGCTCTGAGTCCTCCTCTGTCATGGAGGTGGACCGGGCCGAGCTCTCAGCTGTGTGTATATACAGCAGGAAACACTCAGAGGCTTGATTGTGAGTCAGGAGAGGATCATCCAGCTGTTGGCACAACTGGCTGCTTCTTATCAGAGTCTGGAGCTCTTTAGACTGTACAGACTGTACAGACTAGAGCCAGACTACAACACTGTTCATCTCTGAGCAGCAACTTAAAAACTCTGAGCAACAACTAGACCTCTACATGTCTCTACAACAGGAGAAATCTACATGTTTCCTCAAAGTAACAGTGCGTTTAATGTGTCACCACAGTTTGGCGACAAAGCGGGATGCAGTGACGTCGTGACCTTTGCTTCTTTTTTAGGTTCCTTGGAGAGTTAGAGAACGAGACTAAACATAGCATGAAGAAAACATCAGCTCGCCTGAGTCAGAGAGATTTTCACACAGACAGAGAGAGAACTCCACACACCTGACACACAACAGCCAGGAATTTAACCCGCAACCTTCTTTTTTACGAGATGAGAACTGAGAAAATCTTCTACAAGAAAATGCCTTGCACAAGGGTTCAAATCCAGAGTCTGCATGAAATTAACAGCTGGTCTGACTCGAGAAAAAAAAAACAAAAAAAAACACAAAAATGCCCCAAGATAAAAAGCTGTATCATTTCCCAGATGTGCACTGAAGCTACAGAGTGTGATGTCCACACCGCATAGAGCCATAACATGATCTGTCATACTGATCATGAAGTTTAACGAACTAAAACAACCCGAGCCTGATGTCGCTATTACAACAAATCCAAACCGTCCAACAGGATCAGGCCTCATCAGTCTCAGCTCAGTCTGCAGCTGTTTAGTTTGTCTCCTGTGTGTTCTTGATGCTTTCTGTCCTTCTGCCAACACCGTCTGTGGTCACAGCAAATAAAGACTGTTGCCGTTTGGTTTGACTGTGGCAGACCAGAACCACCACCTAGACAAGAATCCTGTGATTCTGAAGAGAATGATTGCTGTTCTGCATCTTGGATGGCATCCTGCAGCCCAGACCTGAAGACCTGTTACTTTACCGGCTTCAGTAACACTTCCTCTGAATCATCCCGGCTTAGTTTAATCTTTTCATTGTTGGCTGATGCAAAGTGAATTTTACAGCAGCTGAAGCTTTAGTCTGCAATGTCTCTCTTTAAACAGTGACAGCCACATGGTATGATAAAAATGTCCATCTCCTGCCAGCTCTTGGAGCTTGTTGGCACCATCAGCTGCACTCAGAGCAGCAGAGAGGAGGTCAGACAGTGCCGTCTATAAAACAGCCTCCTCCCTCGTCTCTCTGTCCCCAAAGAAATAAAAAAAGATTCTGAATTCACCAGGATCATCACAGAGAACGTGTTTAAAGAGGTTTTATGGACTTGAAATTATTATCAGTCAGCAGGGTCAGCAAGCCAGCTAATGAGAGTGACGTACCTCCCTCCTGGGAACCATGTGGCCCCTCATTGGCTCACGGAGCTGAGGTCATCAGGTCTGCAGGTGGACTGGCTTAGTCCTAGAAGGAACGCCCTTTCCAGTTTCCATCATGGAGCCTTGTGTCAGAAAACACTGTGTATGGTGGTGAATGAATACAGACAAATCATTTATTTATCCAGCTTCAATTGTTTCAGAATTCACACATATAATATCAATTTAAAAGATACATTTACAACATGAGAAAGTCTCAGTTTGTCGTAAAACTGATGAAATATCACACTGTGAAAAAACCTGATTATAAAGACTACTTAGCCAACAGTCTCGTTAGTTGAGCGGTCACCCCAGAGGGCGCTGCTCAGCCTTGTGGTCCTATCTGGCGTGGTAGCCACTGCAGTATGGCAGCATCAGTTGAATCTGCAGACAGGCCTCTAGGATGAGCAGAAAGCTTTAAGGGCTGGTTTTACAGTGCTCAAACTGTGAAATTACATCATCACATGACACACTGGGGTCCAAAAAGACTTTCCCCATAGGCTAACATGGAATGAATGGAACTCCGCCCCCAACGCTGTATCCAGATGTCATATAACACTCTTGGTTTGAATGTGAGCCATCTTTGCATCTGGTATGAAGTTGACATAAATCTGTCACCAACTGCAAACAGGATGATGGGGGGGCAGCAAAGGGCCGCTGCAGGGAGGACAAAGCCTCTGTACATGGGGCGCTGCTCTACCAACTGAGCTCATGGCCGCCCCAATGGCCAACAGTTCTATGTGGAGTTGGCGGCCATGTTGAAGTTGGTGATGAGAGTTGTGTCAGATGATGTAGTTGAATGAGCACTTCATCTCAAAGCTACATGAGATTTAACATTAATTACGAAAAAAACTGCGACTATCTTGACTTGAAAATGACATATGACTTGTTTTTATCATTAGTGTAAAACAGTCAGAGTTGTATCAGCACTTTACCTTTGAGCGGACTTCCAGATTGAAGAACTTGATTGGCGTATGCGACCTCAGAACAGATTAGCATGAAGGGCCGAACGTTACCCTGTTGGAACAAAACGTTATTTTCCGTTAGCTGTTGGCTCCTCAGTCCTCCAAACCCTGCCGGGGTGAAAATTCTGACGAGCAAATACATTTACAACATTTACTTATTTCTGTATGTCTTGGCCTCACAGTACTCACCTGACATAGTTTACCTGTACAGATGAACCCTTCACCTCTACGGCAGGTCCCGCTCGTTCACTTCCGGCAGTTAAAACGTCGAGCTAGCTTGTCAGGCAACAGTAGCTCATGGTGCGTTCCAGTGCACTCGGACAAGAAAACGTACTGGAATCGTCATCCAAGTCGAAAACTCGGGCAAAAGCCGCGAAGCCAGAGTTCACCGACACAAACACACTGACATGACAACACACCTATAACAATAAGTTTTAACCTCTTCGTCGCTTTTATTTAACAAAGTTTTTTAAAACGTGCAGTGAGCAAATTTGTAGACGCCAGTTTCACTTCCATTCAGTAAATTTGCGCTCAACAGAAGTAATTAGAAGTGTGCGTTAGGAGCTGACTTCTTCGGTCTTCTATTAAGTCCCCTTAACTGTTAAATATGTCTTTGTAGCTGCTTGTGAAGTTTGCAAACTTGCCAGTCAAAACTCGTGTGTAGCGAGCGTCCGTGTTTTACTGAAATTACGTCACTGAATGGAACGCACCATAATTGACGCCAGCGCTAAAACTCTCGCTAAGACCCGCCCCCCTCTGCCGCTGATTGGCTGGTACAGGCTGCCTTTGCGCTCCTCTACATGTCCTCTGCTCGGCTAGCACCTTACGGTTTGTTGGCAACTAGCTTCCTAGCTACAGAAGCTAACCGCCTGGTGACTTAGCAGGTCATCAGCACCAGTAAATAAATGATTTCAGTACACAACACACTAAAACACAATGACACAGGCGCTGTCACCTTCTACACACGTTGAGCCTGTGGCATAAGTTAGCCACACTAGCTAATTCAACCAGCTAAATCATACCAGTTTGGTTCCCTGATCTGTTGAAAACACTCACCGCGCCAATCTTCATTGAAAAAAACACAAGTTTTAACGTTAGCTACAAACAGCACAGGTTCTCTTCACATGGTTTTTATTCATTATTCAGTATTTCAGTAAGTTGGTGTTCGCTGAGTACAACATGAAAAAAACAACACATTCAATTAACAGTATTAATGTAGATCTGCAGTTTAAAGTGAGTGTAATTTGGTGAGTTTATTGTCTGCAGAGATCTTTAAAGCTGTCCTAATGAACAAACTAAAGTCTCCATTACTTTTAGTATTTTTGTCATTTGAATATTATCCCTGATGCACTGACACGTGAACGAGAAACACAGCTGGCTGAAGTGGATCTATTTCTACTGCATTAAATGTTTGGTAGGTTACTAATAATACCACATTTAATGAATCACAGGTTAATCTATAAATGAATATGTATTGTATATACATATTGTATTAGTAAAATCTGCACAGTAACTTTTAACCTGGGTCTTCAAACTGATTTTAAAAAGTGAGAATTACAATATTTGTCTCTGGAATGTGATGAAGTCAAAGTATAAAGTAGAATAAAATGAGATAAGTGCATCATTGTTATATTGTTCTTTCATCTGTCCCAGCGCTGCAGTCAGACTCCTGCAGCTGACTGACCTCAGATCTGACGATGATGAATTGACACCATCTTGTGGCAGAGAGAAACTCCTGCTGCCAGCTGTTGATCACAGCAATTTATTTCTATTGTGCATTGTTGTATTTTAACAGGATTCATGAGCTGGGAATTAAAATGTCAAGATCAGCAGAGGTGAAACAAGCTGGAAGTTTGGTTGAATGTATTGAAACGGTTCGTGGTGTTCGTCTTTCGGAAAAAGTTTTTGCCGCTTGAAGGCTGTTTTGTACTTATAGACGCTGTAGATATGGACAGATAATCTGCATAATGGTACTGATGGACACGACTTGAGTTTTGTAGTTAGGTGAAATATAACTTTTAATCACAAAGTAGTGCAGAAAAGAAAATGATAGTGTGTTGTTAAAAAAATTTTGCCAAATTTAAATGAGAGTATTCGTCCAGCTTCTCTTAAAAAAGGAAACAAAAATAGCACCTCATCTTGTCAAAAACAAAACACATCCTGAAGGACCTCTAAGTCCGTGTTATGGATCAAACGTCCAGCAGAAAGTTTGTGAGATTAAAAAAAAAAAAAAAATCACCCAATCTCCAAATAATTCATTAAAATAAATCTCAGAAACAAAACATGCATGTTCAAGGAAAAAAAAACCTGAATAAACTCGTCAAGAAGATGTTAGACAGCTGCTGAGTTCTGGATCAGCTGAAACTGACCCGCATGTGTTTTCATCAGCGTTTTAAAAGGTTCTCTCGTCTTCACATCTCTGTGAAGTCACTGTGTTTTTTTCTTTGAAGATGAATGTTTTCGATGATTTTTCCTGCTTCACCTTCGGAACAAAGCGACACTTCTACTTCATTCGATCCGTTCACGTCCCATGACAGCGAGTCCTCCTCTCTGAGTCTTTGTCAGACAGGTCTGCTCGCAGTCCTTCTTCGTCTTAAAGCGGTTTTTGTTACCACCGCAGCCGCCGTACCAGAAGCGAATGCATCTCCTGTGATCGTTGTCAAAGAACCACATCTCTGCGTATTGCTGGCAGCCGCCGGCGTCCTGTCTGAGCAGGCAGGCAGCTGGAAGACGACAGCAGAGAGATTCACATGTTAAACGAGCACATCTCGTCTCTTTGCTGTGAAGATTTACACATTTATTTCTAGTGATGACGTCCTCCGAGTTGAACCGACCACACTGGGATGATGTTGCCACAAATCATACATGGCTTCATCCATTAATCCATCAGGCAACATTCAGTTCTGTCTGATTCAGTGTCTCCTGAAGACACAACCTAATGAGACACTGCTGCAGGAATATAAGATAACAAAGCTGCAATTATGAATTTATGAATCTTGAGTGTAAAACTACTTTGAGAGCTGATCAGTCTGATTGAGTAATTCTCTGATTCCAGCTTTTTAAGGGAGGCATATTTTTCCAAAAGTACTGAGAAAGTCATCTGGAGACTCATCCACATTTTTCACCCTTTTCTGAGAATTTACAGACCAAACAGCTCGTTGATTAGTCAAGAAAATAATCAAGATTAATGGAATATGGAAATAATCTTAAATTGCAGCCTTAAATATACAGAACACATGAAATAATACAAGAAATCTATGGTCTCATGGTTAAAAAAAAAATCAGCTGCTCACACTTATTTTTATGAAACCAACAGGAGGACATACTGATTTGTTAGGGACTATATTCAGCAGCGCATTAATACACATTTGGTGCTTAAGTGTGTGTGTGTGTTTACGGTGATGAAGGAAAAACAGCGATACAGACACGATGCTCATCAGTGTTACGTCACTGTTGGTTTGACATGAGGTGTAAAGGAGCAATATGTAGTTATAAAGAACAAACTCATAATTTTAATATTCACAATATTAATGAGGTGATAATACAAACGTTGTTCCATCAGTGAATAAACCAGCTGTTCTGTGTGTGTGTGTGTGTGTGTGTGTGTGTGTGTGTGTGTGTGTGTGTGTGTGCTACCGTTGATTGGAGCTCCTGAGAGTGAACCCGGGTCGGTGGCTCTGCTCGGTGATGTCATCACAGCCCTCTGTCCCGTCTGGACCTGAGACACGTCAGTTACTTCATCTGCCATAAACTCCTCCTCCAGTTCAGCCGAGCCCTGACTGGACACACAGCAGCCAGAACTCATGTTGACACTTTTATACTGAATATTTAATCAAAGGATACATAAAAGTCAATAACACAAGTCTTCTTAAATAAGGACTAATTTCTATTTTCATTGGAAGAAAACGTTATGAATGAAAGGATTTTGCTTGTTGTCATCACCACCTGCAGCTCTATGGAGCTTTTAAACTTTTTTTTTAGCCCCTAGTTTTGTCTCGGTGTCTCTAGTTCTCAGCGTTGACTCGTTGCTGAACGCAGTGGATGAATTAGCAGCTGAAGACGCAGATATTCCCCTCAGGAGGAGGTGGAGACCAATTCCTAGAACTCCAGGTCCTCTGACAGCCACTCGGCTCCAAAAGTGAGTCAATCCCTGTAAGAGTCTGACTGTTAAAACGTCCGACTGTACAGCCGCAATAAAGCGGAGGGACAGACACCGGCAATTTGGATTAAAGCAGCAAGTTTGCTGCTCGTATTCTGTGTGTTTTTTTGTTTTTTTTTAAGTATTTATTGGCCTTTTCTGGCTTTATTGACAGTACAGCTTGAAGAGTGTGACAGGAAACAGGGTAAGATTGGGGGAGTGACACGCAGCAAAGGGACTCAGACCGGGAGTCGAGCCCGGGTCCGCTGCAGAGCCTCGGCACATGGGTCGCACGTGCTACCAACAGAGCTAAGCGGCGCCCCTATATTCTGTGTGTTTGCATCAAACTCAGACGAGTAACATAAGATGAAATGTTCATATGTCAGCACTGATAGCTGGTTAGCCTTGGACAGCTTGGTAGCTTCGCGCTAGGAGGGTTTGTTTAACTCTTCAGAATCCAGTGACTCTGTTCACTTTTACAGTCACTGGTGAACAACTGGACTTCATCAAGTGACACCAACACAGCTCAAAATGAATTATCATTTATAAGTAGGCAGCTGTCTATTGTTATGTGTAAATCTTCAGAAAGTGTGAGTTACCCGTTTAAAGTTTCGTCTATCATTATGTCCGACAGCTGGCTGCAGGTCTGTTTTATTGCAGGAGGAGGATACGTGTTGGTTCCCTCTGAAATAAACAGGACAGATACATTCAAGTTTGTTTATGATTAGAGATAATAAAAAGAAATGTTGTTGATGCCAAACTCTCACCACAATGCAACCTCAGCTTTTTTTGGGACCGTATACGAGTCAAACCTTCGTGTAAAAGCATAATTAAGATGAAAGAGGCACTTTTAAGATTTACCGTATTTTCTTTTTCAGGTCAAACTCATTTTCAATGTGCTTTGGGCTCTTTTACGACCCTGGTGATGCTACCAGCAAAGTTTCATGTTGTGTCGAGCTTTCTTAGTGTTTTGAAAATAGAGATTTTGATGCTATTGTAAAAGTGCCCGTAGCACTCCCACTGAAGGTGAGTTTGACCTTTTGAAAATTGTGTTGCCTGATTTTTGAAAACAAAAATGACAGTAAATCTTAAAAGTCGTAATTGCTTTGCTTTTACATGAAGGTTTGACTCATTTACTTTCACAAAAAAAAAGCTGAGGTTGCATTTTGGCCAGAGTTTCACTTTAAGCTGCAGCTGTTGAACAAAACATTGACAGAGATTCCTGATGAACAGATGTCTTTACTCCCCACATGTTAACTTACTACGACGGGGGAATCCACTGCCAAGGTGGTTTACAGAGTTTAGCTGCAGTTATTCAGTTACAACTTGCTTGTTCAGTCATGAAACTGATGACAGTGGTCCAATTAGCTGACACACATTAGGCTGATCACTTGATCAGGGGGGAACTCAGATTCAGTGCTAATATTATTTGCAGCTATAAACACAAATCATTATCTTTGATTTTTTTTTTTTTACAGTAAAACACGTAAACATGTGGAGACAAATGACACTCTGGCGTCGGATTCATGCTTGTATTTGAACAACGTGACATCTGGAGCTGTAAAATAAAAACCCTTTTACTCTAATTCAATCCTGAGTCTGGTTCTTACTGTCGAGGGCGGAGAGGAAGACCCTGAAGAAGCGCTGGGCGTAGCCCTGCTCCTCGGCCTTCAGTCTGCTGAGGTGGATCAGGTGCTGGTCCACAGGCAGGCTGGCCAGCTCCTCCACCTGCGTCCGGTTGAAGCGCTCGCTGACCGTCACCACAAACATGGCCACCCCCTCACACTTGAGCTTCTGGGAGAAGTAGCGCAGCCGGGCTCGGTCCTCGTAAGCCGTCTGGGTTCCCACCACCGTCAGTATGGCCCTCCTCCTCCGGGGCTGGCTGGCCTTCATCAGCACCTCCTTCAGGGTGAACTCCAGCGTGTGTCCCAGCGCCGAGGAGCCGCCCTGCTGCCTCATGGTCTGGATCAGGTGGGTCTTCATCAGGTCGTGGTTCTGGTAGGTCTGCAGGCCAAACTCCGGCTTTGTGACCTGGGTACCGCTCTGCTGGACTACAGCCACCCGGGCCTGGTTCCCGGCCCTGCGGGGCTGAGAGCTCACAGCCAGCTGTTCCACCACAGAGCCCAACAGCTGCTGGGCGCCCACATACTCATCAGCCTTCACCTCCCTGGAGCTGTCCACCACCAGGACCAGGTCCATGTCCACCTGCTGAGGCTGCGCCGGCTCCTGGATGAAGGAGCACTCCTCTGAAGGCCTACAGGGGTCTGAGGAAACCACAGAGTAACCATGGAGACGCCAACTGTGACTGCAGTCTGTCTTTATGTTAAATGTGTACAACAGTATGTAGCGTTGCCTCGTCTTCCTTACAGACCAGCTTAAAGCTTTTGCTATAGCTACAAGGTGGTGTCGTCACTTTAAGAAGGTCTCTGCCTCTCTGGATTTTAGTTCAAGGCCAGTCAAGAACAAAACTGCAGTGATATCGTCATATTCATGCCATCTGTTTTTTAAAAATACTCATCACACAACAAACCTGACGACCTTCTTCTCATTTGAATCTCTTTGATCAGTTTGTTAACACAACCTGAATAGGCCAAGAATACTAAAATGAAGATTAATACTGACATCAAATGTAAATCGAGCTCACCGAAACAGATGGCACAGTTCTTCACCTTCCTCAGGTCAGCAGCCATGTTCCTCCCCAGCACTGTGAAGATGGAGTGTCCAGTGTCGTCAACCTGAGATGAGTCATCACCTTCAATTAGTTTAATGCTCAAACATTTATCTTGTGGTTGTTAAGATTTCAGTGAAACAGAACTGGGAGCTAACTCGTCGCCAGGTTTACACTTTTCTACCTGAGATCAACAGTCTAACTGTTCAAGTGACGGCTGCAGGTTTTCAGTGCTGAAATCAAATTTCTGACACCAGACAGTAAATGTGATCGAAGCTGAAAAGGGAGACTAAGTGCAAAGAGAGCTCGAGGTCTGAAACTGAGATACTGAGAAGCCTGCTGAGAGAAATGATGTGTTCTCCTCCCGGACAGTAAAACCAACCCTGAAGTGAGACACTCAGAGCAGGACCGGAACACCTGACGTCAGCCTGGTCAAGTAAGCACTGAGCACGATAACATGACAACAACAACCTGAAGACGATTCCTGCACATCAGATGTTTTTTTGCCTTCTCTGACTGAGACTGACTACTGAGCTCTGAGGAATGCTGTTATTGGTGCTGCTCATCAAGTGGTGTGTCAGGACCTTTGGACCACATTGAAGTTTGGACACATTGAAGTGATGGTGTAACCACATTTTAGCTGGCAGGAAATATGCTCAGACTGAATATTGTCCACCTTTAACTAGAAATCAACATTTAAATCCCAGGTGCTGCTCACAGGGTCAGCTGAGGTGTAAGTTAACATGATAATGTCACATTAAGCATAACATTCATGTTTTCTGAATTACTTTGAACAATCAGGATAACATGCATCTTATCCTTATTAATAATAATTTACACCAATTAAAGACGGTTTTGCACCATAGCAGGCGAAAAAAAACAGCAAGGAGATGAAATGGACCAAACCGAATCAATTGCAATTTGGTTGAACCTGTGAGAGCAGGTTTCCTCCTCTGGTTTTTAAAAAAGGTGGTCATAGATTTTAGTACATCCTTGGTCACAATAACCAGTCCCTGATGTAAAGGGTTCTTTGTTCTAGACCAGCAAAGTGTTGGTGATCCGGTTCTTTGGCTGTTGAAATGCAACGGCCCAGTTCCCTGAGTAGCCACTGGCTCCGGACCAACACCAACTGAGTAAACAAAATGAGTTCTGTTCTGAATGTTAATGAACCAAACACACCTCGACTGCTCTTTGAATAAGTGCAGCGTTACGCATGGAGAGGATTGCTGGGAAGATGTTCAGGGCCCGGAGCTCCATCAGGGCAGTCGTGACGTCATTATTGTCCTCCGTCGGCCCATTGGTGAAAAAGACAGCCACTTTCCTCATTGTTAGTCCTGCACGAACGTGCTTGAAGACATTGCGACCCACAAACAACATGTTGGCCCCCAGCTGGCGTTGGTCGGTAGATCCCTCCAGGGAGATGTTCTTCACAGACTCGATCAACTGTCTCTTATAGCGCCAGATATTGAAGCGAATCAGGTACTGGGTGGAGGAGCTGTATCCCACCACAGCGACGCGAGTTCCTGTCGGACAGTTGCTCTCGGTGATGGCGAGGTCCTCCAGCAGGGAGATGAGGGCGTTACGCTGCCTCTCGAAGATCGCCGGGGTCACATCCGCAGACATGTCCAGAGAGAACACCAGCTCGAGGGGGGTGGCCGGGCACTGGGGTCGACCTGGAGGAGTTAATGTTTGAAAAGAACACTACGACACAAATACATCCCAAAACTGGAGACGTGTGATCAGACTTAAAGCAAAACTCTCGCCAAAATGCAACCTCGGCTTTTTTGGAGAATGTACCTGAGACAAACCTTCATGTAAAAGCATAATTATGACAAAAGAGACACTTTCAAGATTAAAAGTGTTTTCTTAGTGTTTTAAAAATAGAGATTTTGTTGCTATCATAAATTGACAATGAGTCTGACCCGAAAAAGTGAATACAGTAAATCTTAAAAGTGGCTCTTTCATCATAATTATGCTTTTACATGAAGGTTTGACTCGGGTACGTTCACAAAAAAAACCGAGGTTGCATTTTGCCGACAGCTTCACTTTAACACAAAACCAACTTCAGAGGTTTCACAGGGAAACTGGACTGGATGGATTTAAATTCTGACTCAGATGGAGAAAAAACTAATTTTAAGAAAACAGCCTGTAAAGATATGTCAAACTTCAACTTACAGACGTGACCACGAAACACTGGATTACTTTAAGCCAATTATTTTTCCATATTTCTGATATTCTATGTTTAAATGTGCAAATTTAGCCTCAGAAAAAGTATAAATGTGTGTTTTTGATATTTTTCATCATGAAAGTCTGTAAAAGAGATGGTGAGAGGTTGAATGTGTTAATATTTGCTTTGTGATCTCACCTCCAGCATCTGCACTTTTGTTTTGACGTACCAAAAGATTCTGGCTGACAAAATGGAGATATACATACCTATGCAACACGCTGCAAGGAAGAGAAAAACAGCTGAATGATTATTTCATCAAGACAACAAGCGCCCTTTAAAAAGCACAGAGTGAAAAACAGATATCAAACTCCGTCCTCCTTTACAAATGGATGATGTGACTCATTAACAGAAAGATGTGTCGCCTGGTGCGACACCAGACGCTCTGGAGATGATTCCCACTGGAAGCTTTCAGACTACTTAGAAATAGCTGCCAATCACGGTGAGGAAAGCCAGAACTGAGTGTTTCCTGGAATTAATCGAGGCTGTAAATTACAATAAATTGTCTCTAGCACATGATTAAATCCCTCTACAACTGATGATGATACTGTATATTCTCAGCTTGTGACAGTCTGCTGGTCAATCTGGACCCTTTTCAAAAAATATCTTGTCATTATCTTAGATTATCTTATCACAATGATCTAACATTAACATGAACTTTAAAACCTTTCTTTTCACTTTGAAGTGTCTGAAGGTGATCTAACAGTCTATTATTTCCCTGTACTGACAGGAAGCAAGATCTACTGACATGTCTTCAAAATAAAACGTCTGCTGAGCTGAGTCGAGACTCACAGACATTTTTTGCAACACATGAATTTGTTCACATATTCAACACTTACTGCAGTTGTCTCTGATGATGCGGATCAGATTGCATTTCTGTGACAAAAGAAAACATGTCATGTATAAGTATATTTAATTACTCCCTTAATGTTGGCACATGAGTTTAAAAGGTGGACTTACCGGGATGCCTTCTCCAGGAGGACCTCTGGGACCCTGCGCAGGAGACACAGCAGAGATGTTAGAAAACTCCACTCTTGCTGTAAACTTCTTACCTGAATTCCACCAGCACGTCTGGATTCCCACCAGGGGAAGAAACATCTACCTGCTTCTTCTGCGTACTAACTCTGAGCTGATGAAGAGGGTCGACCCATCAGAACCAACTGTTTACATGTCGACATGTGAAGCTACGGCCGCCTGAGGAGTCTTTGACAACATACATGAGGATTCTCAGATCCTCAGTCCTCCTGTCCGAGTCTTCAGTGAACTTCTGCTCCAGGAAACAGCATCCCTCTGCTTTATTTACTGAGGGTCATTATATGAGGGAATATAGAGCAGAAGAACAACGTCTCTTTGTCACTTCCCACCATGTGTGATGGGCCAGGATCATGACTCTTTATAACAGCATCCATATGATTAAATGGACACGCTGGAGTGGATTCATGCTGGTGCTGCTTGGCTCAGTGTGAGAAAACAAAAAGGGGGCAACAGTGTGTTGACCCGGTTGTATCCACTGCTGCACCACCAGACTACAGACCGACACTCATGAACAACTGAAAATGACATGTGCATCTTAATTCTTCAATAATGAATCTCACATTTGTGGTCATGCACCTTTTGACGATCATATAGAGAACAAATCCTAACTGACTCATGTCTCCTGCTGCTCCAAGAGAACAGCTGGGAGACTGAACCCTCGCTGCCGACTCACCGGGTGTCCTGGACCTCCATCTGTTCCAGGGTCGCCGTCTCCTCCGTCTCTGCCTGGTCTCCCCTGGGTCGACAAGACGAGAAATAAAAGTCACTGCTGAAGCAAAAACACAATGGATGAGTAAGGTAAACTTACAGGTGTGCTGTGTCTCACCTCTTGACCTTTGCTCCCTTTGCCTCCTGGACCTCCTTTGGTTCCATTTGCACCCTGAGGACCCTGAACACATAAAACACACAGACAGAAAGTCGTCACTCATCCTTCAACAGCCTGGTTACCAACATAATGAGGTGGGGGGATCATTTAGATTTAAATTTTGAGAAAATACATGAACTCACCGGTAGACCAGGGTGACCAGGAAAACCAGGATCTCCCTGTAAAGAAAAGCTAAGAGGTGAAAATCTGACATCAACTTAAAGCTACACGGCCAGGAAAGTTATCAGGACCAGCAGCTTCATGTCAGCCTGTGTCGGGTTCCCTAAATGTTGCACAGCACATATTCTGTACCTTATGCCCAGATATACTTTAAACTCCACCGATATGACGCCTCAACAATCCCCCAGTTTCAGTAGTGCATGAGAGTGACCTTCAGCAGGACTGCTCATTTTTGATGCACAATTTCAACTTGTATCCAAAATGACACTGTGAAAAAGGTGGAAAGATGAAAAAGTTGCACTGAACAGAAAAAATGCAAAACAAAAAGCAAAATGTAACAGATGATTTTGACTGACAGATGTGGAGCGATGAGGAGACTGTAATCATTCCTCATGTTAATACATGAAACTAACAGAGATGCTCTTTTAATGACGCACTGGCTGCGTCTCAGTTCAGGTCTGCATCCTTCAGAGGAGCATCTGAAGTCTGTCCCCGTCTGAAGGCTCCTCCAGAGGCTCCTTCTTCTCCCTGTTTCTGGAGGATGCACCGCTACGATCCTTCGTGGCCTCACATATCCCAAGATTCTTTGCACACCCGAAAAAGAAGAAAGAAAGAGAGAAAATGGCAACATCGCGTGGCGTAGATCGTCTCTTTCGCGAGCCTGGGCAGCAGAAATCGTGATGTAAGAGTAAAACATCTGGTGACAACCAGGAAATGCTCCAGAGGCTCGACCGTCACATTTAACAGCAGCTGACCAGGTGAACAAGCTCTCTGAAGGACTCGCCTTCACAGACCACAGAGGCCGAGTCCTTCAGAGGACGCAGACCTGAACTGAGACTCAGCAACTCATCTCATTGCGTCCTCTTCTTCTGCATCAGACTGAATGCATAGTTAGCTCCACCTGCTGGATATCTCCATCAGTATCCCAGAGTGGAGGGACACATTCAGTCATGTTTCATGTTGACTGCTCTGCAAACTCAGTTCCAAATGTCTTTTTTTATTCTGTATTTCGAGTTATGAAGGTCAGCTCTACCTTGGCACCTTTGCTTCCTTTAGGTCCATAACCGTCTCTCCCATCCTGACCCTGAAACCGAGCACAGACAGACCCTTTGAATCACTGAAGGAGTTTTAAATATACAGTTTACACAGTACAGTATTGTAAGTGATGATCAGCTGCTTACTGGCATTCCTCTGGATCCCTGTGAGCCTGGAACACCTGGAGCACCTGGTTCTCCTGGTTGGCCCTTTAAAACAAACAAACACTTTAACCTACTGAAGACACAGAACCACGCCCGCTCAACAAACCCTGTCAAACTTACAGAGTGTTTTAAAAACACTTTGCATCCATTCATCAAACTGCTCCGCAACATGTTTCTGTAAATGTTATAGTTTGATGACCACGCGAGCGGCTCGGTTCTAGAGATCTCACTGTCCGAATACCTCAACCACTGTTCTGTCATGAAATGTGCTTCATGTTCCCTTCAGGATGAACCGCAATAACTCCAGTGAGCGTCTGACTTCTCATCTAGCGAAGTGTTGACATTTATCAAATCACAGATGAGACACAGGAAATGATGTCACGCACCTTCTGTCCATTATGGCCACGGCGTCCGGGTTGTCCCGGGCCTCCCGGTTGTCCTGGAGAACCCTGCAGGGAAAACCAGCAGAGTCAGAACAGGAGGAGCTTCCAGCACAGCGAGGCTTCAGTACGAGTTGGACAGATGAAGAGGACGTGGAGGTGACGGACTGACCTGAGGTCCAGGGAAGCCGTTTATTCCTCGCAGTCCAGGATCGCCTTTTTCTCCTTGGCGTCCCTGCAGAGACAACATGGACTGGATCAGGACCGTGCTCCTCATACACGTCCTTCCCTGACAGCTTTATGCCGACACTTGGACTCTTTTATTACTCACATTGACTTTTTGTGTTTTTACATTTTGTTTGGTTTTTTTTTCGGCTTCCTCTTGTTTGGCTCGACTGTTGATCGTTTATTCTGGAATTTTGCTTTTTTTCCCTGTAAATTAGGAGGTAATAATCCCCACTGCCTTTAATCACTTTAAATGGTAATTTGTAAATCTTTCCCAATAATCATGTAACTCCCAATAATCGTTCCAAAGCTTGTGTGCGTGTGCACTCGTGCATGTATGTGTGTGTGTTCTGTTGGTGAAATTGTGCGTGTCAGTTTGGTGTGTAGGTTTCCTGTTTTTCACCATTGTGGAAAGTCTTGGCTTTCACCCACACCAACATGGCGACACGTCGCTCTGAGCGAACGGACTCTGATCCGTCTGGATGCGTCTCTCTTGTTACTGTTCTTTATGATTTCATGTTCCAGGAGTTTCACAGATGATTAGAAAACATGTTTAGATGCATCGCAGCAGCTGGTTACTTTAAACCTGCATACACATGCTGCAGGTCAGTGCTCAGTTTCTTCCCTCACTCCAGATCCGACTCTGGAAGAGTTTCTTCCTGAACAGAACGTACGGCAGCCTGGTTGTGACAACACAGCAGGAGAGGCAGATTAGTTATGCTGCACACGAGGACTGACAGCTGGTGATCGTTTTCTGTTCCTCAGCACTCTGTGTGTTCATTCATCAGCGACACTGTAAAATCTTTTCTTTTCTTTTCTTTCTTTCCTTCGTTCTTTCCCCACAGAGACACATGGTTTCATTTTCCCTGAACAGCTCCACTGAATTTCCCTGGAAGTCTGTCCACCAGCCAAATCTGCTAATTCTCCTTCCTGAACACCACATCTGAAGCACTCCGACCGACTCCACGTCTCTCGACATGAACCCTCATTCATCTCATCTTTGTTGTGTCAATCTGTTTGTGAGAAACATCGGTTTGTCTGGCAGAAGGATGACTGCAGTAAATGAGCCTTTATTAGTTTAACCGCATCCTCGCTGAATCACAGCAGAGTCTCTGTGTGGACACCGACACTGTTTGTGTTGGCTCTACACAGCATCACACCGGGTCTGAACTGTGTTCTGGGTTTCTGCACATACTAAAGTCTGCAGGATACTAAACAACAACAGCCACTACAGCCTCAGTCTGTTCACCTATTCAGCCCAATACAGAGGTGAAGTCTGTCGTCAGCATGTTAGCATGTTAGCAAGCGCAGTCCCCTCGTCCCCATGTGACCGTGATGTTTGTAGCCCAACATCAGCTTCTTACTGCGACACATTTAATTTAGCTTCCAACATCACAGAGGGGAGTTCATCTGTGGAGATTATCTGGATCAACAGAGGAACCAGAGAGATGCTAACTGCAGTTAGCTACAGACAGACACCTTACACCACTCTATTCTCACAGGTTCCTGTGTAAGACTACGGTGGCTGAGAAAGCCCAAAACACTGCAGCTGAAGGAAATAAACACCAAGAGACAGAACCAGCAGACCGTCCTGACCAATCTGACCCGTCACATTCAGGAACACAAGAGGAAATCCTGGAGGACGAACACGTCAAAAACCCATCAGTGATGTTAAAAAATGTGCCAGTCAATGTTTATTTTATTCTGATCAATCAGACTGATATATTGGTTATTGGTTTGATGCCGTCAGTGTCGCTGTAACACTTGCAGCGGTTCTGTGTTTGGTTCTGTGTTTGGTTCTGTTTCTGGATGTGAATCACACGTCTGTGTTTTTGTGTATTTGTTGGTGTTTTCTTAAATTCCCTCGTCCACTGTACGTGCTTTCACACTTTTCTGAGTAAACTGAGTCTCGTGATCATCTAAATATTTGAAGTTCTGTGTTACTGTCACACATTTCATTTTAAACAAAGCAGCATGACGTGTTGTCTGATCACTCACCTGTGGACCTGAAGCACCCTGGACACCTGGGAGTCCTCGAGCTCCTGCTGTTCCAGGTGCGCCCTACAAGACACACACACACACGCACACACATGCACACGCGTGCGCACACACACACAGTGTTTTAAAAGAGTAATGCAGTGTGTAATCAAACCTTTGTCGACAGTTTCCTACCTTCTCTCCAGGAGTGCCTCTTCTTCCATCTGGACCCTGAGAACAGAATTTAAAGAACAACAGAATTTTATATTCACATTGACAATATTAATAAGATGCCAATACACATAGTGTCAACCAAATGTGACATATAAACACACACACACACACACACACACACACACACAGGATGTGTACAGACATGGTCCATTATAAACTGCTTATGCCAGAATGGAAGTCTGAAATCTCACCGGGAATCCATCGACTCCTCTCTCACCTGGCTCACCGTCCGGGCCGGGATCGCCCTGATGGATTTTAACAGATTTACTTTAACACAGTATGATTCAGACAAATTAAACTCTGCTAAAATTCCTTTAAACTGGGTGCAGCCCTGTCGACTGCTGATAAACACAGAAACAGGATTATAGGAGGTGGAAGAAGCGTTCAGATCTTTAAATTCTTCAACTGACAACTTCTCAGTCTGCAGTGAATCCTGACGTCAGCACAAACTGAGCCGACACAACAGAGAACAGACGGTGTTCTGACAGAGTCCATCCCCCTGCTGATCTGTGTCTCCTCTCAGCACCGACACCTGAGACGCTTCAGAACCACCGATCTTTCTACAGAACCTGCCGACTGATAAATACAGCCGGCTGATTTACTGACTGTTCACAGCACTCAGATCAGGTTCTAGACACACAGAGGTTCTTGTGCCTGGTTCTGGTTTTGGACAGCAGCCAGGCTGCTAGCTGTAGCACGCTGCTAATGCTGTGTTTGCTGCAGCAGCACCACAGAGAAACACTTTTAGGAAAGTATCGTCTGCAAAATGTACTCATATAACGTCAGTACATAAATAAAAGTACTGATCCTGAATCAGTTTTCTGTCAGCTCATCCTAAATCCTTCAACCATGTGTGTGAAGAGTGTGTGACGTCTCTTACTGGAAAACCTGGGCTCCCAGGGTCTCCTTTAGCTCCTGGGATGTTGTTACTGACACCTGGTTGACCCTGTGGACAGAACACAGACTCAGTCTCACCCGTGTGTTTGAAAAGATAAACTCCATGTGGAAGCTTCCAGCTGTGAGCAGCTTCCCACCAGAACACAGAGCTGATAACACCTTTACATTTTCTTACGGACAATACAGCAAATTAGTGACGAAACTCAGAACGAGCCGAGAGACAAACGTGTGTCTGACTCTCCAGGTCGTGTTTTCAGTTCCTTCTTCTTGTTTGTTAGTTAGATACTTTTCTCAAGAAGTTACAGAAGGAGTCGAAGGACTTTCCTCTCAGCTTAAGTTGAGTGGAGATGTCAGGTGTGGGGATTTGACTCCGTATTCATTTATTCATTTACCTTTCATGCCAACTCGCACAAATCCAGAACTTTTCCAAGTCGTATCCTGGATTTTGTTGAAATAATGAATGTTGAAACGTCCGTTGAAGATATTGGACCTTATAAAGTTCTACAGCTGTTCTGCAAATACTTAACTTACTTTAGGTTATTAATTTAAAAAGTTTGACCCTCAGAGTTAAATTTCAGCACTTTAGAGATTCTGTGTTTTCTGAACATCAGCAATCGTTTATTTTTCACTCCAGCAGTTAAAGCTGTCAGCTGTTGACAGTCACCGAATCGTAACAGGAAGACATTTCTTTTATTTCTTTTTTTATTTCTTTTTACCAGAACCAAGAACCTGTCGTATTTAAACCTTCGTATCACCCCTAGTTTAAACTTCCTGTCAGCACACTCTTGGTTCTTGGTAAAATACTGTGTGTATTAATGTAGTTCTGTGTGTATTAATGTAGTTCTGTGTGTATTAATGTAGTTCTGTTGGACTCACCCGATCTCCTCTTGCTCCTGGATATCCTTTCAGTCCCTTGTCTCCCTTGATGCCGGGGACACCCTAAAGACAACAGTTCAGAGGTCAGAGGTCAACCTCACAAAGCTGAACTGAAATTACGAATTTCTGCACGAACGCAAAATGAAAATTTAAAAATAAAGAGGAAAATTGATCTGCTGGCGTTTAGTTTTTTACCGGATCTCCTGCGTATCCTTTCACTCCTTTGATTCCATCTTGTCCCTTCAGTCCCTGCGAACACAAAAAGACACAGTTCAGTTCTGAGGAATCCACCAGTTTACATTAATGCAGACTGACTTTACCAACATATTCTTATTACGAGTCATTATATCTACTTACTGCAGTATTTCTGATGAATGTTTTGTTTATTATTATGTGTATATATATACAGTATATGTTGGGGTTGAATCTGGGGACAAACCCGAGATAATGTTATAAAGTCTGGTGGAGGTTAAATTTTCAACCAACTCATGGAGCTAACAGTAATTAGCTCGTTAGCTTGTCTAGTTTTTCTATTCAACGGATGTTTTCACGTGTAGCTATTTAGTTTAAGCTAAGCAGCAAGATAACTTTGTCAATCAGAACAGAACAGTATTAGCAAAACTACATTCATTTATTTGTGATGGTTTGTTAATATGTTCAAGTTAGAAAAAGCCTCGTTCAGGACTGCTGGACGGTTGGTAAATCATAGTTGAAGCTAACGTTAGCTGCTGTTTTCACTCTTATTAAACTCCGAGTTTGTTAAGAATGACACATCATAACTCATCAACACAGGCTGTTTATGACGTGTACGTGATCTCTGGACTACTTGAGAATTAAATCTTGATGCCTATGAGAAAATTGTTGAATGCAACCAGACGACTTGTAACTGCAGCTAAAGAACAAACTCAGCTTTGAGGCGACTCTTCTTAATACTGAAGCTAACAAAAGTTGAACGAGGAAATATTTCAAAACTAATTAAAAAGCATGAAAATCAGAATATTATGTGAGTCGTCTGTTTGTCTGCTGATGAGATGTTGTAATGTTGACATGCAGACCTCCTCTCCGTGGACTCCATCCACTCCATTTGCTCCCTTCTCACCCTGCAGCATTGGAAGAGACACGACCGTCACATATGAAGTAACTCCTCCGTCAGACATCCTTCAGTAAATGCAACACTTCACATCAATTGTTTTCCTAATTAATTCTTGTCTTCACATCTCAGAGGTCCTGCTGAACTCACCGCGTCGCCTGAGACTCCTCTTAAGCCCTGCGGACACAAACAGCAGCATTTACACACAACAGCATCTGACAACATGCTCGTTTATACACTTCCATTATGAGCAGAACTTAAATGTCGAATATTTTTGTGTGATACAGATGAAAAGCTAAGAGAATAGTGGCTCGTGGACAAAAATTCAGTGGAGAAAATGAAACCATGACTGTTTCCAGACAGAATTACGCAGAATTTGAAGGTAGCCCCAAAACTATGGAGCAGCTTCCCCTCCACAGCTGTTGCTCTGTACAATCTCTGCTGCAGCGACTGACCGCTGTAACCAAGCTAGCTTAGTTATCTGTGGAGCTACACGAGATAACGTCACGCAGAGCCAGAAGATTTTCACATGTTGCTCTGTTACTCAGTTCAGTAGAGCTCTCTGTAACACAGAACAGAGACGTGTTTGACATTTCTTCTCTGTTCGTGATGTTGGTTCAGTTTTTGGAAGTTTTTGGCCTCATCATACAAACTGCGCCTTTCAAAATTTTGCAGATGTATGAGTGAATGATGATGTAACTGTTCTCAGTGTTACTGAGCCGTACTCTACCTTCTGTCCTCTGATCCCAGGACAGCCCTTGGTGCCCGGAGGTCCCCTCGGTCCAGGTGGTCCTCGCTCACCCTGCAACAGCCAAACACAGAGATCACCGGAGTCCAGACAGTATCAACAGATCCAGAAAACACTCGCTCATACTGTGAAGCTCAAACACACGTGTGTAATCTCCAGCGTGATACAGGACAGATTTCAGCAGCAGACACGAGGACATCCATAACCATCAAAAACAAAACCATGTGAAGACCAGACTCACACTGAGGTGCTGCATAGTTCTGCAAATTTGGTCCCATTGATCTGTCAGATTTCTGTTTCACCACCTCTTCATGTGGTGTGCATCTGCAGCTTGACACAGCTGGTTTAAAATAACTGAGAGGATGATTAAAGATCACCTCCACACATGTATTCATGTATACCAAACTGCTCTGAGTATAGTATCATTACCACATTTGAATCATTAAAGCAGCTCTCATTCCTTCTCCCAATCAAATACTCCAGAATAGATTCACAATTTGAGCTGCTGAACTCCAGATGTCTCCTACTTCACTGTAAAGTCCATTCTCAGCATTCACGTACTGGAGACAGGTGAAGAGCCGGATCTTTGCTCCTGTTTGAACTGAGCCATGAATCACTCACGACATGTTCGTCAAAGATCAACTAGCAAGTCAAGAACGAAGCTCACGCAGTTTGTCTTAACGTAAAACATCATGTAGTTTTGTGTTAAACTGCTCGGTGAACTGCATCTATTGGCTTGTGTCACAAATCATGCTCGTAGGCTTCGCCTGTTAAAATCTGATTTGAGAATACTGACACTTTGAGCAACAAATGTGAAAAACAGCCTTTCTAGAAACAAACTGTGCATGACATCATTCTACACGGTGAAGCTTCAGCGTTCAGCTGGAGGAACGAGAAGAGAACGGCGACTTTAAACACTGTGTGGAAGAAACACTTACCGAGCCTCCCTCCTCTCCCGGGTAGCCCGGCAGACCGTTCTTTCCAGGATCACCCTGTTCATAAAACACACAACAGCTTCAGTCAAGTTTTCCCAAACGTTCATGTCTCAAGTCTACAGGTGTGTATATCGCGTCACCTTCGTCCCCGGGTTGCCCCGATCGCCAGGACTGCCTTCAGGTCCCACACATTTGCACCAGACGTTACAGCACACCCTGTCAGCCACTACGTTCTGCAGAGGAGAAAACAACAGACAGAAAACAATGAGAATTTAAACAGTAACACACAACAGGTCGCTCTGACAGCTTCAGAGTCGAGTGACCATCGTTGACCCAATCTGTGCGAACACGCCTTCAGGTCGGGCGTCCTGATTCTTGCCGGGGTGGAGGGTGAAGTGTCGGGGCTACGTGACGCTGCACACTGAGATCATTCAGAGGCAAACCGAGGATTATCAGAGCTCTTCTGATGACGGTCCTGCAGTTTGACATATTTCAGTGTTGCACCTTCGTCTTCATTAACATGTGATGCTGGAAATGTGACGACTGTTGGCTGCACTTACTGTTCCTGCCACTTCAGTGCAGACTGGCAGGGCAGGAGCAGGGGGAGCTAATGTTAGCCTATAAAGCACCGCTAGTGGCCGGATAACGAAGCAGTGCTTGTTTTCACTTGATAACTTGATTGCTGGCGTGACGAATGAACAACGAGCGCTCATCTTCAGGCTGTTTTGCCTGTGCTCAGCAGCAGTAACATGAAACACTTACAATCTGTTGGTGGATGGCGCTGTGAACATTATGCATGTCGATGCTGAACGGAGTCTGTTGGCCGAATCCTCGGCCGAACTCCACCTTCTTCAGCTGGGAAGCATCGTGCGCTCCCTCCAGAGCGACGGCCAGCAGAGCGCTGATTCCTGCAGACAATCAACAAAACACAGTGAAGGTTTTCTGTCTGAGACGACTTCCTGTGCTCAACACGGTGCGATGAGGCTGCAGCAGTTAGAGGCTCAATGGAAGGATGACGTTAGATGAAGAGACGAAGATGAAGAAGACCGTCTGACATTTTCTCCTCCAAACTGTTTTTTTTCCGCCATAGATCACACCGACACTCCTCTATCCACAGATTCTCCACAAAGAAACTATAGGACATAATACTCAGTTAATGTATTGTTAATTATCCAAAACTGCGATGGAGAAATGTACAGCTGCCAGAAAAGGTAACAATCTAAATATTTATATAATAATATGCTTGAAAGGTGTAATCTGGACATCATCAGCATGTAGAGACAGAACACCTTCACATGTGACCAGAGGAGACGAACCAGAACTGTTCTGGTGACTGTGACTCAGGTTGAGTCCAGTCTGACTGAAGTGAGTCTGACGACGAGTTAACGAGCAGATTAAACTGGTCTGAGTTCAGTCAGAGACACAAACTTGAGTTCAGAGTCAAAATATTTCCTTTCTTCACATTTATGAGTTGATGTTGTTGATTATTAGACTCAGTAGTGAACTGAAGCTGCAGGCTGTCAGACTGTCACCTCTGAGAGACAGAGGCTAGCTGTTAGCATGCTAACCTCAGGAGACGTCTGTGACATCATCACTGAGGTCTCTTCATGTATGAAAAACATAACAGATCAATCAATAATATCAAAATTTAGATGAATCAATTAAAATCATAATTTTCCAAAAATTTGCAAGATGGACGATCATGACACAATCTAAGCAGAGAGAGGAAGTTTTGGGATGAGCTCCCAGTTTTTACCAGACTTTTGCAGATCGGCTGCTTGATTCTTCAGCTTCATCACGTCTTCATCGAGTCCGTCTGAGAAGATGAGCAGCACCTGAAGAGGTCCGACACACGTTAGACTGTGTCTGCTGTCAGTCTGTTGTGAGATCAGCTCTGTACACTGCCTGCTCCTCTCTGGTCTTCATTAATGGGAGCGAAGGAAATGTTTTGCATTTCAATTACTGAAAAAGTGAAGCAGCAATCTGATGGACTGCCATGAGATTCTGGTCTGGATCTACACTGATACTGTTGCGCACTGTGATGTCATTTCTTGGGAGCGTCTTCAAATGTTTCATATGCCTGAAATCTGCACAAACTAAGCTTAAAGATAATGTAAATCAATAAATTAGAAAAATATTGAAATAATGTCAAGACATCAATACAAATATGAAATCAGACATTTTTTCCATCAAACACAGAATATATTGATCCAAAACATTTCTCAACACTCTCAGTGAACCATGTACATAATTAAGGTAAACTAGCTACACTGTTGTACACTGATTAGACTTGCTGATGAGCAGAGAAAGTTCCTCATTGGTTGTTTTTTTCTGCTTAAACAAACTAAACAATCAAAATTTCTTTGTCTTCATGACTGAATAAACAAACTGAGCTTTCTAGCTTCAAACAGCATTGTGGGACCTTATTTTCACTGATGGAGAAAGTTTGTATTATCACCTCATTAATATTGTAAATATTAAAATTCGGAGTTTGGATTTCTTCTCCAAAGTGCCCCTGACGTCTCTCTCTGACAGATGTAACCTCCTTGTCTCTGGGAGAATGAGCTGGTCTCTGGTGTCTCGTCTCACATTAAAACAGATACGACTGGACAGGTATACAGTGAATGTAAAGTGTGACAAAAGGACGTAGAAGCACCAACTGTCGATTTAAAATCTGTCACTCACCTTAGCTTTAGCTTGGGACGTGGCCTTGAACATCGCCATGAAGGAGCTCAGCAGGTCGGTGTTGAAGTAGGTCGATTCGGTCAGCGGCAGGTTCATGACTTTCCTCACGACATCCTTGCTGTAGTCTTCAAAGTTTGTGTCGTACAGGAGACCTCCATCACGACTGACCAGTCGGAAGGCGATCTTGGTCTTGATGACTGCAGAGGTGCAGCACAGACCTTCTACTGTGGAAACGGCAGAAGCGATCGCTGGCAGGAAGACCTTGAGCAAGGGGTGGCCACTCACCAGCCTCTCACCGAGGGCTCCCGTTCTTTGTGAAATATCAAACCCCATGGCGATATCAATGGTGCATTCTGTAGCAGAGAGAGATTTGTCTTTACCTCTGGAAGTCATACACACAACGATATAGGTTAGGAAAGCAGGGGAGACTTTTCAACTCACCATCTGACGGTTCAATTTTGCACATTTTGTCTACTAAGTCCTTCTTGATGAATGGCAAGGCCTTAAAGTTTGACACCTTGAAGACCCTCTCTGGGGTGCCAGAGATCTGCAAGAGTTCCAGGTCGTGGACGTCTCCAACACCGACGGCAAACACATCGACCCCTAGCTTCCTCAGATGGTCAGCCCTCTGCTCCACTAGATCCTCAGATTCACCGTCTGTGATCATCAGCAGATTCTTGGTAATTCCACCATGGCTGCCTCGTGTCGGCGTGAAGAACTCCTCAATGGATTCCAAGGCCCTTCCAATGTAGGTGAATCCACCTTTCTTCTTCATATCGCGGATGTGCTGAATGATCTCTTGCCTCCTGGAGTACTTGTTCAGGTAAAACTCAGGCTGAAGACTATCGCTGAATCGTGCAGCTCCAACATGCACAAACTTCTCATTGACTTCAAAACTGTTCACGACATCTACAGAGAAGTTTTTCATCAGCCCGTAATTATTCGCCTTGATGCTTTCAGACTGATCGAGGAGAAGCACCAGATCACACCTGCCAGCTGCCAAAGCAAAACAGGAGAAAGGCATTCGTCCACTTTAGTGTGCTGTGAAATGATCACTGTACTGTCCAGCATAGTTTGTGTTTGGCCTCGACGAACTCTCACCTCCCTGATTTACTGTAGTTTGAGGTCTCTCAGTACGCAACAACATTTACAACATTTTCATCAAGTTGGACCAAATCTGCAGCAACTGAATTGCTCACTGGTGGTGAAGGACATGCTCATTTTTTCTACTCATTCAGGACACCTGCAGCCATTTTCTGACCTGCACGACACATTTGCACCATAAACTCGTGCATCATCGTGACCATGGTGAAAAATGTGTTGTTTCTGAACTGTTGAGCACATTGAGTGGACAAAAATAAATACTGTCTCAGCAGACATTCATACAGTGTTTGTTTGTGCAGTGCCATCAGGCGGCACGGCGTCTCTGTCCACTGCTACGCCGGCGACACTCGGCTCTATGTGGCCACGTCTCCTGATGATATTGGGACGATTTTTTAAATGTATTTTAGATATTTAGACCTGGAGGCCACAGAACTTTATACAGCTCAACCAGGACAAACCAGAAGTACAGATGTTTGGTGAAAAACTGGCCTCTACTAAATACACCAGACTCAACCTAAGCCAAGAGGCCAGAACACACTAAAGGTTTTGACTTTTATGTTTACATTTAGTTTTATTATAGTTTTATATATAAAGTTATTTACAGTGACTGATAATATCTGACAGCCCTTGACAGGAAAAGCTTTGTTTGATAGTGCTGACTGTCATTCACACTCTTACCTTTCTCAGTAGACTCGCAGATGATTTTAGGAATAACCGTGATCAGAGTTTTCAGGCCTTCAAAACTGTCCACATAAAAGGATTTTGATGGGTCGTCACCAGCCATAATGGCCAGCTGGCTTCTGTTGGCTCCTTCAACTCCGACACTGATGACAGTGACCCCGTTGCTCCGCAGGGCATCAGATGACGGCTTCAGTTTGTCACGGTCGGTGGCATCTCCGTCTGTGATCACCATGAGAAACTGAGGCACACTGAGGGCTTTCCGGCCGCCATGTTGAGCGCCAAAGTACTCTACTGAGTAGGACAAGGCAGCGCTTGTGTAGGTGTTAATTCCTGCTCGACCCAAGTCTGCTATTGCTTGAAGAACCTCTTGTTTGGAGTTAAAGTCTCTCAAAGCAAAAATAGATTGGGCTACATCAGCGTAGCGAATGAGCCCAAAGCGGGTCAGGTGACTGCCAACTGCAGTTAGGTTCACTACTGACGCCATGAAGCTCCGCATGCTTTCAAACTCTTTTGAATCTATGCTTGAAGAACTGTCCACCAGGAAAATAATGTCAGCTTTTTGTGTCTTCTTACAATCTGGTTGAAGAAAAAAGACAAAGAGTTAGCTCGTAAAGCAAAGATCTCATTGTTTTATCGTCTTCTAATGACAAATCAATGACTTAAAAATCATTCACGTGTGTTTGCTGTCAAATCAAAGGTGAGACTTCAAGATCACCTTAACCTCTGTGTGTCCAGCACAGAGACACGATGTATTTAGCTCAGGTTAGCAAAAACACTAGGTTGTCTTATTTGTATGTTGGATCTCATCACCGATCCATTTCTCTCTGCTTTCACAACCTGAATCCTATCGAACTGGCCAAATGCAGCCCTGTAACTACCTCATTCTGACCCTTTACTCATTTACAAACCACAACTCCAGTGAAGTTGGAGTGTTTTGTTAAAGGTAAATAAGAATAAAATACAACGATTTGCAAATCGTTTTCAACCTATAATCTATTAAATACACCACACAGACACAATATTTAATGTTCAAACTGATAAACTTGATTGTTTTTTACATTTCAGTCATTTTGAATTTGATGCCTGCAACACTTTCCAGTTGTCTCTGCAGTTCTGACATCGGGAAATATTGATTTGCTTTATTTTAAATGTGGCCTTTCAGAGCAAGCTGCTGAACAGGTCTGATCTATGTCAGGTACTGTTCTCACCTCTCGGTTCGCAGAGCTTTAAGGTCACCTTGCTTTCCAAGTCCTTCAGTTCATCAAAGTTCCTCTGGTTAAAGACGTTTTCTGATGAACCGCAGATCTCCAGCAGCTGGGTGGTGTTGGCATTCTCTACTCCGATGGCGTAGACCGTCACATCTTTATCCCTGAGAACCTCAGCAGGGCCTATTACCTCATCTTGGGATTCACCGTCTGTCATCACTATCAGCTTCTTCCCCACGCCGGCACGCCCTCCTCTGTTTGGATCAAAATACTGCGACACCTCTGTGATGGCTGCACCCAGGAGCGTTCCTCCACCGACCTGCCTCATGTCTTCAATGGCTCTCAGCATGTCATTTTTGCTGCTGTAGCGGTCCAGTTGGAACTCTAGTTTTGTGTTGGTGCTAAACTGCATTACACCAAAGTGCATCTCATTCTGCTCGATCATGGAGCTGACGACAGATTTCATGAAGTCTTTCATTTTCTGGAAGTCTTCTGGAACGATGCTCCCAGAGCTGTCAGTTAAGAAAAGTATGTCACTCTGTACGTCTTTGCAAACTGTGGACACAGAACACAGAAATGTTAACAGGGTTGTTAAAGGCTCCTCCTTTACCAACAGCTTTACCAACATAAGCTTGATTTTGTTTACATCTCATGGCCAGTAATACTTTTCCTTACCAGCTGGAGTACACACTGCTATCAAGACGCGATCCGTGATGGTCTTCAGGGCATCATAGTTATACACGAAGAAAGTCCTCTTGCGGTCGCCGGCAATGATTTCCAGCTCCTTCTGAATTGCGTCTTTCACCCCGATGGCAAAGACTCTGACACCCAGCGCCCTCAGGCGTTCTGCAGGAGCTGGGACTCTTTTGGGTTGGGTGGAGTTTCCATCAGTGAGGACAATCAGGTGCTGTGGGACTCCGGGACGAGTTTCCATTGCGGTCTTAAAGAGGGGTTCCATGAATTGTAGCGCGTCGCCTGTCTCTGTCCCACCTCCTTTCAATATAATACGTTGTACGGCATTCTCCAGTTGATTGACATCCGAGTATTTTGCCAGGTCAAATTCCAAATCTTGTGAAGAAGCAAATTTCACAAGCCCCATGCGGACATGTTGTGGCCCAATATGGAATTTATGAAAAAACTCGATGATGAATGCCTTCATGTCATCGAAGTCTTGATACTTGATGCTTCCTGAGTTGTCCAACAGGAAGTAGATGTCAGCTTCATCCTTCAGGATACAGGCTGGAGAAGAAAAACAACAACAGCAGTCACAGAGAGGAAAAGTCAAAAATTAACAGCTACTGAAGCAACACGTATAATTTTACATCCCATCACTCAAATGAAAACATGGTTTGGGGGAACCGGCTGGGAACAGAAACATGTCAGTTTGGGTTAGTTTAGTTATTTTTTTTAAACATCTCATCTTCATCTCTTCACTTTTTACAATTTAATTTAACTAATTAAATACAAATTCAAGCAATATATAATAAGGTGCAATATGTTGGAAACTGACCACCAGAGCAGGCTAACTGCTAACTGCTCCTTACTTTTTTCTGTTCCATGACCGACCGTAGCTAGCTTGTTAGCTCAGTTAACAGTGCAGGTAGCTGGGCAGTGTTGCTAGCATAGGAGATGTGGACCACTGGGACAAAGAGGTTAGCATGCTAACTTTACATAGAAGTCCTAGACGTAACATCGAAAATATAACATCGCCACATTCTGCTGATAACGTACATTTCTGAATGTTTTGAGCTAAAATTCTTACGTAGCACGTTTAACCTTTGACATTCTACGTTCATGGAAGATGTCAACAGTCACGTAACCAAAACCAACAATAAAAAATACTGGTCCAAACCTTCTTTGACGTCTTCTTTGCTTGTCTTGTCTGCGATCTGTTCGCGTTTGATGTTCGTGCACATGGTTTTCTGCAGACTCTGTGTCAGACCCTTCAGCTGGTTGAAACTGTCCACATCGAAAACATGCGTATGGGGGGGTTCAGACGCCATCTGCAACAGCTGTGTCTTGTTGGCACCTGCCACTCCTATGGTGTAAATTGTGACTCCGGCCCGACGGAGATCAGCCGCTGCTTTGCTCACATCATCCTGGGATTGACCATCAGTGATCACCACTGCCACCTGCTGGACATCCTTCCTGCGGCCCCTCTGCCTTATAAAGACTTGTGTCCGGGCGAAGTCTAGAGCAGCTCCAGTCCTTGTGCCACCTCCATGGTACGGCAGGATGTTGATGAACTGCAGAATATCTGTCTTGTTATCGAACGTGTCGAGGTAGGTCTGTGCTGAGGGTGTGTCGTGGAACACAACGATGCCTACTCGCACTTTTTCCAGACCCACATCCAGGCCGCTCACAAGTGAGTGAAGGAAAGAGCGCACCAGCCGGAAGTTGGATGTTCCCATGCTGCCCGACTCATCCACGATGAACACGATGTCGGCCCTGTTGGCTCCTTTGCAATCTGTGAATGAAGCATAATTAGTTAACTTAAGTCATTGCTACTTAACTAAATATCTTTGAGCATGAACTATATTACAGGAATACTCACTATTTCCCTAAAATTCTGCTCTGTGATCTATTTCATGCTAACACACCAACATACCTTTTGGTTTTGAGTGTCTGAGTTGTAGATGGCAGCTCAAATCCCTTGAAAGGTACTGATTTCTTAAGAGTCTTTATATTTTATTGTACTTACACTTGTTTTAACAGCACTCAACTGAGTGTGAGTCCGAATGTATTCCAATGAGAATATCATTCGTATTTGCTCCTCACTGTCTGTAAAGCTGGTGTTTTTATAGACCCCTCTAGCTTTTCTAGATACGTCCTGCCCTCCACTGCCTCTGATTGGTCGCCTTCATTGGTTGGATTGGTCAGATTTTTCATGAGGAGTGCGGTTAGAGAGCTTAAGCTCCGCCCCTACCTGTTGCCCTCAGGGACCTTATTTGCTGTGTCTCAGTTCAGGTCTGCATCCTTCTGAGGAGCATTTGAAGGCCAATTACGTCACAAAGCCGTGTGAGGGATGTCCCCGTCTGAAGGCTCCTCCAGACGCTCCTTCTTTTCCCTGTTTCTGGAGGATGCACCGCTACGATCCTTCATGGCCTCACATATCCCAGGATTCTTTGTGCTTCCGTAAAAAAAGAAAGAACGAAAATGGCGACATCGCGTGGCGTAGATCGTCACTTTTACAGGCCTGGCCAGCAGAAATCATGGCGTAAGGTTAAAACATCTGGTGACGCAACCAGGAAATGCTCCAGAGGCTAGACCGTCACATTTAACAGCTGACCAGGTTAACAAGGTCTCTGAAGGACTCACCTTCAAACACCATAAAGACCACAAAGACCAGGTCCTTCAGAGGACGCAGACCTGAACTGAGACTGAGCAGCTGTGTCATGAATCACACATATGATGTTTGTCAGTTTGTCATCAAACTGATGAAATATCAGACTGTGAAAATACGTTATTATAAAGACAACAAGGCCGACAGGCTCATTAGTGATGTTGTCTCCTAACTTGAACACTGTAGAGCTGCTCCTGTATATCTGCAGCTCACAGAACTGAACCAGAACCAGCTCTCCTCTCACAGAACTGCACTTGTTAACATGAGCAGATTTATTGTGATGTTCATCTTGTTTATGACCTTTTCCAGTCCAGTTGGCTCCATGTTGGTGGTGGTGACGTGTTGATGAGACGATGTAGTTCGCTGAGCAATTTAACACAAAAAACTACATGAGGTTTGACTTAAATTACAACAAACTGATGATCTCACCTTCAGTTGTGGTCTCCACTAGTTTCTTAGCCAGGATGAAGTCTTTTAAAAGAAGTCCTCTTGGAGAATCAAATATGAGCGGAGAACTGCCGATTATTTCCATTTCAGCCATTGATGCACCTGCACTCATCGCAGCTACAGTTATCCCCGCTGACTTAATCAAACGAGCCGGCACGTTCACACTATCATCTGAGTCTTTTCCACTCACAACAACCAGCAACTGATGAAAACCTTGGCTTGCACGGCCGCCCGCCTGATCGGTGAAAAAGTTAGCGTGGGCGAATTTTAGAGCACTGCCCAGGTTACGTGGTCTGTTGGGCTGTGGGCGAAGGCGGAAACGTCTGACAGCAGCCAAGGTCTCCTGTTTAGTTTGATGAGTATTGAGAAAGAATTCAACGCGGGCTTCTTCACTGTATGTAGCCAAACCCACACGGTTGGTGGACGATCCAACGGAGAGTTGATTGATTAATTTGATAAGGTCAGCCCGAAACACAGAGAAGGGTCCTTGAGTAATACCGCTGTCCACCAGGAAGAAAATGTCCGTAAACTTCTCCACCAGAGCTGAAAGAAGACAAAGACAAAACACATATTACATTTTATAACCGAACAGACTAGTATGATTATCAGGCTGAAGGTGCGCTCAAAATCAGCCAGCCAGCCCTCAGAGTCTTGTTCTTTCATCATTGATGAGGAGGGCCCGAAGAGTCCAGCTTAACTGACCTTTTGGCTTGAAGGACATGTAAGAAAATGTTGGATTACAGTCTGGACCAACAACTGTTTTCAAGCACAAGACCAATTATTGTCCCTGGCCGATTATATGGCCGATATTACTAAACTGACGTCATATAAGTCGACCCCTACTATGAATACTTCCAGAATGTGTGCACCATCATTTCCAGCCCTCTCAGCTCTCTATGATGGCAGGAGTTTCATTCTGCATTTGAGTGGGACATTGGGAACAGCAACACTTTTGCCTTTGAACAAGATTTTGTAGGAACTTGACATCTTCTCCACTTTCTACTTATATACTAGTCTTGTTACTGACAGATCTGCAGCTGTAAACAAATTGTAAAGTAGACTGTGAGATTGAGAACCAGGGTGAGGATGAACAGGTCTGGTAAAGAATGGGGAAATCTTTCTTCTAAATGATAGCAGCCACTCCTGGATTTTGTGTATTTCAAAAGACAGACTTTGGCTAGCTGTTCATCTTGGACAGGTATTTTTGTATTTGATTGCAAATCAGGAAACAAGCAATTATCTCATGTTCCATCCAATCCTTTGCCTCACCTTGCCTCTGATCCTCCACAGAGATGCACACAGTTCGCAGCAGCCTGTCCGTCAGCTTCTGCAGAGCCTGGTAGCTGTCGATGGTGAGCAGGAAGTGGTCTGATGGCTGGTTGGCGATGGACTGGAGCTCCATCAGGTTGGCTTGTCCCACCCCGATGCCAAACACTATGACTCCCTTTTGCCTCAAGAGCCGTGCAGGTTCCTTAACATCATCAGCAGAGTCTCCATCTGTGATGACCACAGCGATCTGAGGCACACGCTGGCTGTCTCGGCTCCCCGCAACTTCGGTGAAGTACTGCTCCCGGATGAAGTCCATGGCCTTGCCGGTGAAAGTGTTCCCTGTTCGGTAGGGAATGTTTTCCACTGCGGTCAGCAGGGAACTTTTATCTGTGTGATCCTTCAGCAGGAACTCCTGGTGAGGTTCATCGCTGTACTGAGCCAGGCCGATCCGAACTCTGTCGAAGCCGATATCGAAGGCATTGATGACTCCACGGAGAAAATTCCGGACCTCCTGAAAGCTCGTAGGGCCGATGCTGGTGGATCCATCAACAAGGAAGACGATGTCGGCCACATTGGCATTTTCACACACTGGACAAGGGAGAGATGAGGTCAGCAGAGGGAAACATGTCAAAGAAAACATTACTGAACCAAGAGCCACAGCTCCAATTTTAACAGTTGTGATTAACACCATGGACATAACTTCTACTGAGATTATACATTATACATACACTGTACCTACTTTACACTACTCTTTCCACAGTGTGTCACAACCACTCACCTCACAAAACAAATCATCTCTTATTAACAGTTGACACAGAAGAGAGCGAGTTTCATTCTTTTAGATTTAAAGTTGAAGTCTGTAACTATTTTTGTTATATTTGCTAAACTTGTCATCATGATGTGACAGTAGAATCAGATACAGGTCAGCTGTCTGTGGCTCCGCCCAGTGGCTGTAATTTGATTTGCAAGAATCCTCCATTCCCGGCTCAACACAACCAATCAGAGCCAAGGGGCGTGTCTGAGAAGTGTCAGTCACTCTCATGCAAACACTGCTGCAGCCCCCCTCCCCCGCACAGGTGCAGCGTCTGCTCTCACCTGGTCAGATACGTTCAAACTCAAACTGTAAACAATGGAGGAGAACAGACAACAACAACAGAGCAGAAACATGCCCCACCATTGTCCACGTCAAAGAGAAGAAATAAGAAGACTCAAGAAGAAAAGCAGAGTGAAAACAAAGAACTGGACCGAGCCAGAGAGAAAACCAGGATAAATATCAGAGTCACTTCAGAGGTGGAGGAGCTGCGGATCTGTCAGGACTTTTCTGCTGGACAGGTAAGAACCTGCTGGATATATGTTTCACTCTGTGTTTTAACCACAAGGCTAAGATGGCGGCGGTTACAGTTACAGTTACAGCATGTTCAGGAGTTTGTGCTCTGAAGTGGTTGAACTGGTTTAGAGAATTAACGTTCCTCATGCTTCAGAAAGGCAGCAGGTGATGATGATCACCTGAACGATCACCTGGTAGCTCGTCTACAGCGATGTGAGGAATATTGATTATCACTCTGGATATCTACAGTGATCTGCATGAGGCGCTCTCACTGTGGTTTAGTTGTATTGATCAGAAATAGAACAATCAGAGTTTAAGTTGTTTATGTTGCCATCTTTATCATTATCAGTCATGTGTGCATATGCTCCATACACACACACAGATCTTTCTTTTCTTTGACTGAGCTTGTCCATCAGGCTTGATTCCATTTAGTTTTCAAAGCCTCTATCTAAATTATTGAGTTGAGCTGATACTCACCTGTCACCTGAGCAGCGACGCCAGAGGAACATGCCACAATGATGACGCTGAGAAGAAGACTCGCTCTTCCCTTCATCCTGGGACGGCTGGTTAGTTTCTCTCTTCCTACAAGACACGAAACAAAAGCAGTTCTCTACATAAACTAAATTATTATTTAAATGTGCGTGTGATTAAAGTTAGGGTCATGTTCCAGGTTAGGTTTAGACGTCAAAAGAGTCGGTGTTAAGGTAGGAGCTGTCACACAGTGGTGAGGTTTTGTCTTGTCTTGGGTTTTTGTCTCGTGAACTTCCCCTTTTATTTTGAAATTCTAACTCTCCTCTACTTTCAGGTCACTTGGCTTCCACATGTGTCACCGTTCTGACGTCTCCCCTGATTGTTTCCACCTGTTCCCCATCACCCTCATGTGTCTTATAGTCTGCGTCTCCCTTTGTCTTGGGCCAGAGTGTCTCGTTCCGTCGTGCACCTCAGCCTTTCACCACAGTCGAAGTCTTGCGTAGGTATCGTGACTCTTTGTTGGTCTTTCTGTTAATTCCTTGCCTCTTGAGTGATTTCTTTGTTTGTAATTTTCATAGTGCAGCTCAGCTCACAGTTTAAGTTTATAGATTTTTTTCTTTCCTCCTTTGGAGCGATTTTGGTTTGTTTAAATTTCATAGCTTTTTCTAATAGTGTAGTTTTGTTTTATAGCCTTGTGCCTTCCTCGTTTGAGTGATTTTATTTCATTTTTTTTGTCATAACTTTTATAGTGTAGTCAGCTTGCAGTCTTTTGTTTTCCTCCTTGTGCCTGATTTTGTTTTCTCCGTTTCTTGTGGAGTTCCCACCGTTTGTGTGGTTTTCTTTTCTGAGTTTTGTTTTCTTTTATTGTTCCTACCTAGTTCTTAGATTAGTCAGGTGATTATTTCACAGCCTGTTGATCTGTCACTCTGTCTTGAAGCTATCAAATTTCAGAATAAAAGCCTGTTGAATTTCGACTTTACTCTGCATCTGAGTCCTCTTTCTAGTCCAGGCCTGACTAGAGCAGGGTAGAGATAAGGGCTCAGGTCGAGACAACAGGGTAAGGACAGGGCAGAACCAGAAACTGAATATACACAACTTTGAAATAAATAATTGCAGCAGCTCACTCTGATTAAATGTTGGACGGGAAACATAGACGTTAGAGCACTCTGGCTCCAGTCGCACTAAAAAACTTCTCATAAAATATACAGGACTGATATCTTACAGCTGTTCTCTAAACACTTCCTCTGTCTTCTTAGTACTTTCTTGGCCATTATTTTACAGGACAGCTCAGAGAGGCGACATGAAACAGGACGAGGGAGAGGAGGGACGAGTCTCCGGAGGGCCACAGGTCGGACTCGAACCTGCAGCGAGAGAGAGCGGGTCTGAGCTAACCACATTCACTAGTTGTCACTACTTCATATTCAGTTCTCTGTATGTTTATTCTAACTTCTGATTATTTTTTTTTTCAGTGGACGGGGTTGAAATTTGTCCTGAACATCATTTACAACATGTGTTCATTCAAATATCTGAATCTGAAAGTTTACAGTCATCAGATTAACAACAGTAACTAAATATCTTCTGTCCTCACATAATCGGGGAAAAATAGGATATCATGTACAAACTAATATTAAACTCATGTGAGCGTGTTAATTCTCACAGCTGTCCTAAATACTTCTTCAGCTCTGAATGTGTAGAGTTTGTGCCTCCAAGCTGAAATTCATCATGTTTGTGTTTCTGTGTGTTTGTCCTGAGACCCTGAGGATCATTAACTACATCAGTATCTTCCAAACTCATCAAGGACCCGATGTTTTGTGAGGCCGACCCGTCCTACAATCCCAAAACGAGCTGCGAATGGGACCCAAAGCCAACTTTACTTACAAATTTGACGTCAAATATGTTTTTTAAAAAATTTCATACTTTTGGCTGTAATGTCACTTCTAGTGGTTTAATTTCACAGATTATGTTTTTATTTCTGTGATACTCATTGAGCCTGTTTTTCTTTTGGTTCTGATATTTTGCCAGTTCCAGCTGGTTATCGTTAGGTTTGTTGTGACAGAACAGTCATTCTTTAACGTCAGCGAGTAACAAACACGTCTCTCTGCAGATCTGCATCACTGCCATCACTTACTTTACCCGCTCACAGGATCAGATCCCAGCTCACAACATGTGAGTCCGTCCATCAACACTCTGCAGCTCTGAATTAAAAACTACTCAAAATCCAAAAATGATTCATCTCTTACATTAATGACAGCTGAAGTGCATCTGTTCTCCAGGTCCATAAATCAAATTTCACCACTTTAATTCTGCAGACTGATCAGACAACACCTACGTTTGTGTTGACGAGGAAAGAGTAATTAAAAGTCACTTACAGATCTGCTGCTGTTGCATCTGCTCCTTCTGCACCCAAACACAGAGTCCCGGGGTGATACAGAGAGCTGCAGGTTAGCATCTGGAGGAGGATGAAGAGGAAGAGGAGGAGAAGGAGGAGGAGAAGGAGAAGGAGGAGGATGAAGGGTAGGGCCCAGGTCTCCTCCTCCACCTCCCACCACATTCTGAAGAAAGACAAATGAACAAATAAAATCCTTGAGTCTTTTTTTCTTTGTTCACAGCAGAGAGAGTGATGAGAATGAGAAGAGAGCTCGCTGGCTCTGCAGTCACAGCAGAAAGTTGTAGTTTAATGACATTTTAAACTCTTATTGTGTTGTGTTCTATCTCTCTGAAGCTCCTGGCACACCAAACAGTCAAATAAATCTACCCAAACATTCTCCGCATTATTTCTGCATTGATCCATAGAACAAACTGTAGTAGCTTCACATAATGGCTCTGAAATCAGAGGAAACATACATTTTGTTTAGTACATGCAGGAATCCTGAAGTTACATTTAAAACCTTTTAAGACCTTCTTTAAAAGTCTGTCCATCCATTTTAAGACCTCGTTGTAGCTTCAAGTTCTAACCAGTCGCATTTACATTTACTATATCCTGATCGTGAGACAGCACAACTACAGTCTTACTTTATGGTAACTCCTTATTAGTGCAACATAATTCATATGAGCACAAAGCACAGGAGTATGACTGAGTGACCAGCTCAATGCAAGGTCTGTTAGAAAGACACCATTACAAACCAGTGTTTGACCAGCAAACAAAACAATCAACAAAAGTGAAAATGTAATATTTTAATCTTTGGCGAGCGTCAGGAGAGTCGAGTCATGTAGGAACTCACTCACACACACCGAGTCAACGTAGCAGCACAACAACGTTAAAGTCCTGCATTTAAAATCCTCCTGAAGTAAAAGAACTGTATTATCAGCTAAAAGCCTGAACTTCTAATCTTTTCCCTCCGAGATATCTAAATGAAACCATATGAGGAGTTCAGAGGGGAAATCTCATCAGGTAATGATGACACTCAGACAAACGTCACCTTTGTGGATAAATATACATGTTGAAATCAAGTTATAGATATTTCTTATCACCCTGTGTCCATGTCGCATGACTGTCTGGAAACATACCAAATAATATCATTTTCATATCTTCTGCAATAAAAAACGTTGTGAATATGTTTTTTATGAATATTTTCTTTTTAACTGGAAATACGTGTTTTTATTTTCATTATGTTCGTTCAGGGAATGTGTATGATCTTTAATGTGTTAGCTATTTATTCAAGTTTCGCCAGAAAATTGTTAATACTGAACATTTTTAGTTGTTGCTAAGCAGATTTCTATGAACTGGTTTTCGTCTATGTGTTGTGTATTTGTTATCTGAGCCTGTGTGTTGTGTTCTGTACCTGTCTGATGGTCTTCTTTCCATAAAAGAAAATTTAAGGACTTGAATTAGCTTAAAAGTCTGTCAGACTTCCTGGACTCTCTTACTGATGACCTTTATTGATGCCATTATTTCTGCCTCGATTCTGATAAATAGTTTTCGGGCATTTTAAGTTAGCGGAAGGCTAAAATTACCCATAATTCTCAAACGCTGTTTCAAAGCCAGTCCGTTTAGCTTTTTACTTTATTTTAAAATGATTTATTTTAATCATGAACTTAAATGAGTATGACTCAGTTTATGTCAGTTTAACTGATGCTGGTTAAATTAACCCTCATGCAATTGAAATGTCCCATGTGTCAGGTCGGGGTAAAAAGGGAAGACCACTGGCTGGGAAACCCTCAAGGGTCTTGGCTGGACCACCGACGGAGTTTTGCCGGGAGCTGGTGGCCTGAGAGCCGATGAAGGGTCTCTGGCCACAAACAACCTCGGCCGCACCCCCGACCGAGGAGCAGGCACTGGACCTGGCATGGGACTCGACTGAGCCTCCGACCGAGGAGCAGGTACAGGCCTCGGCCGGTCCTCCTGTGAAGGAAAGAACCACATGGGTGAAGTGGTCAGACATCTATTTCCAAAAAAACATTTTTCACTCTTGAAAGTGAATGTAGTCTATCATAAGTTTCATCTGAATTGTGTTGAGACCAAAATAGATCATTTTAAATTTGTTTTACTAGTGCAGTGCCCGTAGGAAAAATGCATTCCTTTAGAAAAGTGGGAGGTTAAGTAGTTTTTTCATGGATGGCCAAATGAGGCTGTGTTTGAAGGTGGAACTTCAGGGATGTTTAGGTTTGTTGTGAAATCTGATATTCCAGAGTATAATTGGACGTTTTTGACTACTTTTGATTTTGCCATTATATTTCACCTTAAAAACTATTTACTTGGTGTCATTATTTTCAGCACAACCTCACATGCGTGACTGTACAGTTTTTTTGTTTGTTTTTTTGACATACTGTATTAACACTATGGACCTAAAATCACAACAACAAAAAAACACAAAATCAGAGTAGAAAAATTTACATTTTTTTCCTGTGAAAACCACAAATGTTTAACAAACCATTTTTATTACTTATAATGCAAATATAAATTGTTGTTTGCCAAATATGTGCATACATTTTAAAACTGTACAAAGTAATATGTAAGTATTTACATTTAAATGCAGGCAGTGCTCAGGTCTGCCTGAGGAGCTGCACTGCCTGCTGCACATTCAGCAGCTCCTCATTGTTTTGACTCATAAAACAAAAAACTGACTCCACTACACACTGAACACACAACACCAAACACGACATAACACACTGACTACACACTCTAAACACGCTAAATGTCACAAATCTCTCAACTCTCAGTATGGCTGCCTGTCTCTACACCGACCATCGGTGCCTGTCACTCATCCGCCTCCGTCCCGCCCACAACTTCCTGTTCCTCAGCAACCAAACTTGCTGCTTGGACACTTTCGTGACAAAAGTCCGTTTTTACCGTTTCTTCCTGCACCAGACACAAAGCAAACATGACGGCAATGTTCGTGAAAAAGCCTGGCGGACATTATTTACCCTAAGTCCGGTTCTGGATATGCCGGTGCGACCGTCGACTCGGGAGGTGGGCCGTGTTAGCGGCTAGCAGCTAGCAGCTAGCTACACACGAATATCCACAGATTCCGGTTCCACTTTGTTGTCCGCGCGACTCCGGATCTCCTCAGACCGGAACAGACTCGGTCCGGACTCGTTTAGTCTCATTAATCCACAACAGTCAGTTTAGATGCTCAGAACGGGACCGAACCGCCGCAAAATCCCGGTCCAGCTCGCGCAGCTGCAGGTATTGGTATTGTTGTCGTGGGTTTGAGCTCTGCAGTGATTGGCTCTGGTGTGCACATGGCTGTGGTGGCTACGGTTAGCAATGCTAGCGGAATTGGTAAAGCATTTATGAATTAATTTATTACAGGTATCATTGCAGTCCAAACAAATGCGACGTCGCACACCCTTGAACCAAACAGCAGCCATGTTGAAACTCTCAGGTCAGTCTGATCCTGATCTGCAGAGACATTTGAGGAACAGACACACACAGACAAAGATTCCTTGCTTTTATAGAGAGATACATCGATTGTGGTATCTATGAGCTACAACATGAGGCTATAAACCTAGCATAAAAATGCACCATTTTAGCTGTGGGGACTAATAAAGACAGAGTGGAAGCTCTGGGGTAAGTTGAGTCACCCAGCGGATGAGAGAGATGGATGGATCGAGGGAGAGATGGATGGATCGAGGGAGAGATGGAGGGAGGGAGGAGTTTAACAAAGATGGAGAACAGAGGATAGACAGAGGAAGGAAGGAAGGAGGATGGGAGTTTCAATTCGGATTGTTCAAATGTATTACTAGTCCATAACTGATCTTACTGTCAGCAGAAACCATGATTCTGGAAGGCGGATTCAGTTCTAGTGTTTTCTCTCCAAAAACACAGCTGTTCACGTTCTCTTCCCAAGCGCACTTTAAGGGATACGGCTCAACTTACCCCATACACGGGATGCAGAACATCCTGAAATATATGCAAAGATTTTAGAGTGTAGCGTGTTAGAAAATTTTGTTGGCTTCTTCCATTTTCACATCCTCTGTTTGACAGACTGAAACGGTGTGTGTGAGTGTGTGTGTGTGTGTGTAAGTGTGTGTGAGAGTGTGTGGTGTCTGTGTGTGTGTTTGTGTTGGCAGCAGGGTGTTTGTTGGAAGACATATTGGGTTCAGCCGACATGTTCTGGAGGATTTCTGGGGAAAAGTGAGATGTGTGTCTGGCAGCAGCACATGGAGGAAAGTTGCCGGTTCTGCAGAATTTCTGAAGAAAAGTTGTTGAGTTCTCTGGTTCTCTGTTCTCTGGCTGCCTGTCAGGACTCAGAACTGTGTGGCTCAGATGAACAGAGGCAAATCAATCATCATCATTAAAAAGAGACTTTAGATTTGAACTGAATCTGATACCTTCTGTATTTAAACAACAGGTTCTGATGGTTCTGATCATTATAATGAATATTTAGGATTCTGTGTGTGTGTGTCATTTCATATCAACTCTTCCGGGTCCTCCCGGGTCATGCTGTTGATTTTCTTGAAAAATTCCTGTTAAAACTTCTGTGAAATTTATTGGACTGTAAAATCCTGCAGATGTTTTTTCCAAACACTTTCTGACTTTTGAGCTGAAGTTGATGGAGTGAGTGACTCAGCCTCACCGACGTCTGAACATCAGAGACCCCGAGGATCATTTACAACACGTGTTCATTTAAACTGAGCTCATCAAAGTTATATCAATAAATCATCACATTCATTTTCAAACATCAGTTTTCACTGTGTTGAATCAAAAGTTGATCCTATGTGGTTTAACGTAACTTTTACAAATATTTTAGTTGTGTATTTTCCCAAAAATGATTATTTTAATCTCCTTGAAACTTTTTTATTTTATTTATTTAATTTGTCATTTGTTAACCATTTATGCAACATTGTAGGTATTTTCTCTGTGATTTTACTTGTGTTTTCTTCCACATGTTACTTGTCTCATCAGAAATATTCTCAGCCTTCCTGTTGACAGTGAACCTGTGGGTGTTCAGACAGATATCACTGGATCACTGTGATACTGAACAGAACTATTGTATTGATTCTATTCTGAGAGAAACTGGGCTGTGTGAACTCGTTTCCTCTTTGCTCCCTTCCCTCAGCCACTCCTCCAGTTTTCCTCTGGAAACACAAAATGATGTGAAAAGATGTTATTTACACATTTTTAAAGGAAAACTCTGACGTCCTCAGCTATAATGAAGATGACAACTCCACAAATCTGCTTTGAAATTCTTGAAAAGTCTCTCCTAACGTGCAGAACCTGCCTGAGAAACACCATGTTTTTAAGTTCTCTTCAGTATCACAGTGATCCAGTGGGAGCTGTCTGCACCTCCACAGCTGCACTGCTAACAGGAAGTGCTAACAGCTGATTCTGCTTCTGTTCTAATGGAGTTTTGGAGCATTATTTATTTTTTAGTTGTTTCTCTGCTTCAAATCAAGTGTCAGCTGCTTCAGTTGTTCAGCAGAACACTGCAACTCTGTTTTACTGTGAAGCTCCAGAACTGTTCTGTGGACTACGACACCTGACCTGACTTCATGAGACGGAGGAAGAGGAGGACTGGATTCACTTTATCAGTGAACTGTTCCTTTAATAATGTCTGACTTCCTCTGTATGGCTCATTGGTCTGTAAGTCTCTAAAAAGTCCTGACAGTCATAAAGCTTATTCGTTGAACACGTGAGTAATTTTATCAAACATCGTCAGCTGTGAGGCTAAATGCTAACATGTAGCCTCACAGCTGTTAGCATGCATGTAGACTCCTCATCAGGTTCTGCTTCATCAGAAGTTATCGTCTCTTTCATGCAGAGGACAGAGGACAGAGTATAAATCTCAGGCTGGATCTGTCTGACATTAACCGAAGAACCATGTGGTTCAGTTTTTCCAGTGAATTTCAGGAGAAACTGACTGTAATCTTACATCACTGAGAAAACACGACTACAGCCAAGTTAGACTGAGGGCCAGTGGAGCAGAAGGCTGAGCGAGAGCAAATGTTAGAGCAAAGAGCTGTAATTTTAAAACTAGTTCTTATTTAAAGTCATCCACAGGGAGATCAAGTCTGAAGAAGAAACTCACAAGTGTTGATCAGAGTCTGTCTGATTCAGACGTGATGTATCATCTGATATTTAGACTCTCAAAGTTCACCGACTTCACACTGATGTCAGCACGAAGGATTAAAACGAGGCGGGAGGCGTCATCGCTCTGAGTGTGATGTTAAAGTCAGCAGCGACAATATTTGGCCGTTATAATACCAAAGGACCCTACAGAACTATTGCAACATAACTATCCACCCATACAAAAAAGAATTAAAGATGGAATCTAATCCCATACTTAATGTTAGAGCCATGAAGAACATGAGACTTATGTTTGCATTTTGTGACTAATTAGTTAATATCTATTTTGCTTTAATTTGTAAGGATTAATCATGACTGATATTCTGTTTCATCTTAAGGTAATTAATGTCTGTTCTGTAGATAAATTTTTATTATGCTTTCATTTTGTACTGCTACCACAAACTGTTATTGCCATAAAGTGCAGCTTGTTGTAGATAACGGTAGTAAAACTAGCCATGTGGGCATCTCTGTTTTTTGGGGGGTAATTAAGGTATCGGAGCAGGACAGGAGCAACAATTTTCTGACCGTAGCTTAACTGTCATTTAGACATAAGGGCTCCGTTTCTCTTTTCTGTCGATTAGTTTAAGGTGACAGACTGGATACCCAAGATTTTGTTTGGAAACCTTTGTTACATCAGCAGATACTAACCTGTCATTTTTTGTGAGCAAGACACGTCTAATCAATCTGTGCACTCCAAGTCACACTTTGAACGACGGTCCCTTTTATTGTGCATAATGGAGCTGAAACATATAAAGATATGTTAAAATAAACTATAGGAATAAATCATATAAATATAGGCTAGAATATATTAATGTGGGAATACAAAGGTAAATAAACACAAGAATCACAATTTGTCTCATTTTATGAATTAATTAATGTGCTCCAGAACATTTATCGTAACCGGGCCCACAGCTTCATCTGTACTTGACTCATGACAATTCACACACTTGTTGTAACTGAAAACATAAAATACATTGTACACTGAAACTGTAACAGAGAAAGTCTCTGATATCAAGCTTTACTTAATGATTCAATTCTAAATAAATGGTAAAAGGTACGTCGTGGTTCGTCTACGCCTGACGGAGTCACAGAGAGCTTTAATCAGCAGTGGGAGTTTAATGTGCTCATCACCAGAGAAGTGAGCTGGATCACAGCAGCCAACAGCCAGATTACTTTACTGCACATCCGCTGTAAACTGAGGTTAGTGAACAAACCTCTGCACTCAGCAGAGACTGTGGTTCTGGTTCTGGTTCTGGTTCTCTGTCTCCTCTGTGTAATGTTTCGATCGTGAAGTAAACTGAATATATGAGTTATATACTTTTACCTGAGTATGACTGTTGAATACTTTGTGCGATATTGATCACAGTTAAGTCTCAATGTGTTTGTTGGATGACAGTTGACTTCAAACCGGACCGGACAAGCAGGTCGTACCTCACGTTCCTGACATTCCTGACGTCACCTGTCGGAGCAGTTTCCACCAATCAGCAGCTCCTGCTGATCTGAAGCCCCGTCTGTCACCACTGCTCCCACACTCATATCTGCTGCTCTACCTGAAACATCCACACAGGTGAGTTCAAACTGCTTTCATCCTTTGCTCACAGTCAGGCTGTGATGTGTTCAGGTGTCAACATTTGCTTTGATGAGTTCAGATGTCTTATTCATCATTGGATCAGAACCTTCTCAGGTCCGCTCTTCAGATGCAGGTTCAGAGTATTTAAACTTGTAACACGATGACTGAGATCAGGTTTCACATGTTGGTACACGACCAGAACATCAGTATCTGTCCTGCTGAGATCACGTTCACTTTGTTTCCTGCAGCAGGTTTCAAGTCGTATCCTCGTCATGGCCCACTGCAGCAGAACTGTGGCCGATATAAAGAGGTCCATTCGGTCCGGTCAATACCTCAATTCAAAAGGCACCACAGAGTTCTACGACTGCTGGGCCCAGACGTACGAGTGGGTCAGTGTCAGAAACTCCTCGTCCTCCTCGTGGAAGCGTTTGTGTTCTGATGAGCAGTTGGTCGGGTATCACAGACGGTTCTGTTCATCTTCAGCTGCTGGACTTTAACTGCGACTGAGTCTCAGTGTTGTGTGTGTGTCATCAGTCACTGGTGGATTCTGAGAACTAACACATGGACCATTAACAGGATATGATGCGGATCGGCTACAGACCAGCACATCTGGCTGTAGATTTCCTGAATGCCAACTTCTGCGGGAGGCGTGAGGAGGTTCAGGTTCTGGACGTCGCCTGCGGCTCTGGACTGGTCGCTAAACTGGTGAGAGACAAAAGTCCATTTCAGAGCAGAACCTGCAGGTGTGACAGCACGTTTTCATGTTCGGCTCAGTTTTGACATGTAACCCGTCTTCACTCAGTCGATGTTTCCTGGAGTGCGTCTTCAGGAACGCAGCACAGCGCTGAACAAGCGCGACTTCCACAGAATGAACCTTTTAATCATATTATTACACGATCACACACGTGTCAAACGTTCAGGACCAGATTTAAACACATCAACACTTCATGCTACATGTGAAAGTTAATGCAGTTATTTTATTTCAGACATTTTCCTCAATTCACATTTTCACAAAGGTTCAAAAAGACAAATCAGAATAAGTTAGTTGTGTTTGTTTCAATGAGAAACTCATCAGCAGACTGTTAATCACAGAGATGTGTGTGCAGTGCAGTACCTGAGGCCCAGTGTGTGTGAGTGGTCATGTGACGTGTTTCCAGGTGTGTTAGTGTGCACAGAGTTTAATGCTGACCAGGTGCTAAAACACTCGTCTGGACACAGATCAGTTTATTTAATAGTACACGTGTATGTGTGGACGGACCTGATCCAGTCACACCCTCCAGCCCCCCCACACACCTGATGACATCACCTGACATCACCTGACATCACCTGAGCTGCTCTCTACAGGTTGAAGACTCACTACTGGTTCTGTTTGTCTCCCTCTGCTGTTCAGATGTCTGAACTGGGCTTCAGGCACTTTGTGGGAGTGGACGGCAGTAAAGGCATGCTGGACCAAGCTGCTGGGACCGGACTGTACCAGGACCTCAGGCTGGCCTTACTGGGAACAGAAGGACTGCCTGCAGAGACTGGTACACACACACACACACACACACACACACACACACACACACACACACACACACACACACACACGTATGCACCCAACCCAGAAACAGACGAGACGTGGACCAACTGAGAAGCAGGAGGTGCATTAGCCAGCCCAGGAGCTAGAGGGTCCAGGCTGGAGACAAGCCAGCACAGGACCTGTCTCTGGTTTAGGGTTAGCTGGCTGGTGGTTAACTGGTGCAGATGCAGGCTGGAGGATAACAGAACTTAGCCTTGTAGAAAGGAGCACAGGCATGTTTGTGGCAGGTTTGGATGAAAACAGAACAGAAGTCCTGACAAAGAGATCGAGGCAGACAAGGATTTAAATACACAAGTAATGATTAACTGACAGAACACAGGCGAAGAATCAAAGGGGTTCTGAAGACACTCTCGTCTCAAAGGCTGAGCCTTGAGATTCTGTCCTGGAACAGGATCGGAGACAAGCGACAACCCTGGAGTCCGACCCACTGGAAACAGTACACGTACATAGCTCTCACTTTGGTCACAGGGACCGGACAGCTCGTAGCAACAGCCCTGGTACTCTATATTTCTACAGTACCACAAGAATATCCAGGGCATACTGTGTTGGCCTTCTCCGAGTCCAAACATCACATTTAGACTTCTTCTTGAGTATCCTGACTTACTCAGAGCTCTCTGTGGTGATGTGGTCACGTCTTCCCTCGAGTCCTTCAGACTCTGCCAGGAGGTGCTAGTCGGGTTCAGAAGCTCCTCGAAGTGTTCTTTCCTTTCGGCCTCTCGGTACCTGTCTGCAGCTTCAGGAGCTGCCGGGACTAACCAGGCCTGAAAGGCCTCCTTCTTTAGAGTGACGGCTTCCCTCAATGCAGGCCGGTGTCCACCAGCAGGTTCTTAGGTTTCCACCACGACAGGTAACAATAACTTCCTGACAACAGCTCCTAACAGCCGCATCTACTGGAGGCTTTGAACATGGCTCCTCAGATTCATGTCTCCAACCTGCCCGGGATGTGCGAGAACATCTTCCAGAGCTGGGAGTGGGAGACGTCCCAGTTCACTCTCTTCCCTTGGGTTTAATAGACGTGTTCATCTGATCCGGCTCAACTCCAGCTGGTGATCAGATGAAATGAAACATGAAACAGGACGACTTCTGGAGAGTGAACCTGGTTCTTCTTCCTCTTCTGTTGATGGTTTCAGGTGTGTTTGATGTGGTGATCCTCGTCAGTGCTCTCAGTCCTGGTTTTGCTCCAGTCAGTGTTGTCAGGGAGCTCTGCCACGCCTCCAAACCAGGTAACTAGCTATCACCTGTTAGCATGAGTCTGCACAGCTGATGTGTCTCGATGTAGTTGTCTTTTGTATCTCTTTTGTTGTTGTGTGTCTCTTTGTAGTTGTTTGATGTCTCGTCGTTGTTGCGTTGTCTTTGTAGTTACTTTGGGTTTCATGTTGCATCTTTTCTTGTGTCTGTTGTGTTCTCTTTGTGGTTTTCCTGATGATTTGTTTCTGTCTTTATGGTTATTTTGTGTCTTTTCATTGCTTTGTGTATCTTTGTGGTATTCCTTTGTCTCTTTGTGTTTATTTTGTATCTCATTGTGTATCTCTATGGTTGTTTTGTATCTCCTGTAGTTCTCTGTCATGTTGTAGCTGCTTGTGTAATTTTGCTTTGTGTCTCTGTAGTCTTGCTCTCTTTGCAGTTTTTGTTGCTTTGTGTCTCTTTGTAGTTGTTTTGTGTCTGTACAGCTGAATATGTTGTGTCGTCTGCAGGAGGTTTCATCTGTATAGCAAAAGGTTCATACCCAGGAGCAGAAGAAGAAATATACAAGAAGGATCTGGAGAGAGAGCTGCAGCTGATGGAGGACGAGGGACTGTGGAGCCTGGTGGGAATCAAACCGACAGACAGATACATGGAAAACGCATTTGTGACCACTGAGGCAGACGGGAAGGATGAGCAGGAGGAGCGCTACATCAGAGGGAACGTTTACCTGTACAAGAAATCCATCAGTACATCGATTTAAATCAATGATTAATCGTCCACTACAGAGGAGATGCAACGCTCAACAGAAAAATAAACCGATTCAAAATATTGAGTTACAACAAATATGATTCATACACACTGTGTGACATCCACTGTAACAGGTCAGGAGTAAACATCTCTCAATAAATGTTAAAAATACGAGCATCTTGTCGATCATTGTTTTTGTTGTTGTTAACTTTAAATTTATATTCTGTAAGAATTCTTGTCCTACATGTTGTTGAGCTGTGTTCTCACACTATCAGTAATGTTTCCAACAAGAAATCCTCCAGTTTCCTCGAGGTAACGGTGAGTTTCTTCTCTCCCTATAACTTCTCACAAAGTAGAATTTGAGTTAAATAAACCATTAAAACGATAAATAATTAATCCTAAAGTAGAATTTGTGTGGAATAACCCTTTAAATAAGATAAGATAAGATAAGATAAGGACTTTATTAATCCCGAAGGAAATTGCTGTGCCAGGGTTGCAGTACAAGGAAACAGTATAAATCAAATCAAATAGAAATAAAAAATATAATATAAAAAATACAATGAAATAAAAGTAAATTGCAACTATAAATTTACAGATACATGAGCTATTGACCTGTAATAGCAGATAAGGTGCGAATCAGCAGCTTAAAGTGTTTGTGGACGTGCAGGGATATTATCATTGTCCTATATGGAGAAGGGGGAAGAGTTAAAAAGTGTGATGGCCACAGGGAGAAAGGATCTCCTGTGGCGTTCTGTGGAGCACCTCGGTGCTCTCAGTCTGCGACTGAAGGTGCTGCAGTAGGAGTCCAGTGTTGCATGCAGGGGGTGCGATGTATTGTCCAGGATGTTGAGCAGTTTCCTCAGCATCCTCTGCTCAGACACCTCTGCCAGAGACTGCAGTTCAACTCCCAGGACAGAGCCAGCTCTCCTGATGAGCTTATCCAGCCTGTTGGCATCGGCTGTCTTAGCCCTGCTGCCCCAGCACACCACAGCGTAGAAGATGACGCTGGAGACAACTGAGTGGTAGAACATCAGCAACATGGTCCTGCATACGTTAAAAGACCTGAGTCTCCTCAGGAGAAAGAGGCGACTCTGACCTTTCTTGTGGAGGGCATTGATGTTGGCTGTCCAGTCTAGTTTATTGTCAATATGGACCCCCAGATACTTGTAACAGTCCACTATATCCACCTCAGTACCCTTGATGTTGATAGGGTTTGGAGGGTTACTCTTCTTCCTAAAGTCCACCCGCAGCTCTTTGGTTTTCCCCGTGTTGAGCTGCAGGTGGTTCTGTCCACACCACTCTACAAAGCTGTCCACCACACCTCGGTATCTATATGTATATATGTATATATATATATATATATATATATATATATATATATATATATATATATATATATATATACATATATATATATTACAAAGTAGGATGTGGGTGAAATAACACTTTAAATCTATAAATACTGAATCATAAATTAGGATTTAGGTGGAATAAATCTTTAAAACTGTCTTGTCAGCAGGTGGCGCTGCGGTCCTGAACGGAGTCTCGAAGAAGAAGAAAACCGTCACTGTGCTGCTTCCTCTTTTCAACGCCTCCATTTTGTGGCCGCGACAGTTTACGATAGTTTCAATCGACGTGCGGCAGCGGAAAGTGTCGCAGCAGAAGTAAACATGTGGAGGGTTCAGTAGCCAATAAAAAACCCGTCTGGTAAGAGTGTTAAAGTTATAATTCACGTATGTGTTTAGGTTATAACGCAGAACCAGCTGTGTGTCTCGTGTTTGTGCACTCGGCACGTTAGCCTGTTAGCATGTAGCATAGCTGCGCACGCTTACACACCTTTCGACTCAGTTTTGTGTCAGTTCATCAAACATTCGCTGAAATACGTGAAGTGTCTGTGGGATCATTTCAGAGTGAAACTACACCTCCGCCTCGTTTCATCCGTTTGACGTTTGTCGAGCCTTTAAGACGCCGGAACGTCCAGAACAGTCACGGCGCGGTTCCCCGTTAGAAACGCTGCAGATTTAACGTTTTCTTCGTCACCGGTGACGCCGAAGACAAGTCGGAAGAAGACAGAAGGAGTTGTTGAATCACTACGATGTCCTCTTTAATTCGGCACACATCCAATACACCAAACATTGTTCGTTTTGTTTTAATTGTGCAGTTTACCGTCTTGCTGACTAACTGCAGTCTTCTCTAAACGTGTCACCATGATGACCATCTCTACACAAATGTAACCGTCAAATCAGTTATTTCTACCCCGAATTATCTGTGAGGAACTAGAAATCAGTTAACATCCTGAATGATGCTCCAGGTTCAACTGCTTCCTGATACTCAAAGGAAAAGTGTTAATGTGTGTTGGACTGCGCTGCTTTCTGCACAGCGCCCATCCGACTGCAGAGCTCTGTCACTGAAGTTAGGCTGATGTTCGCATTAAAAGCTCCTGTTGTCCAGATTAATATCAGAACTCGTGCATGTGGACTTCACTGTCAGGGCATCTGCGGCAGTTTGCTGTTTGAAAGGTTCCTGAGGGATTTGGCGCCATCGTGTGGCAGAAGTTACTGTTTTACTTGAATAATCTGCTTATTCTGATTCATTTAAAGAATTTAGTTTGCAGTAGCGAGCAGCTGTCTGACTGTTATCTTCAGCTTCATTCAGCGAATCTGTATTCAGCCACCAACAAACTGACCTCGAACTCTTGTTTTCCACGTATGAGTAAAACACGAAACAACAAACATCAGTTGGATTATTTTCATCTGCCATATTGTGATTTTGATATCAGAGATCTTATTGAATTGTGCCCATCTGTTCTGTCCTGCGTCCTTCTGTCTGTCTGTCTGTCTGCAGATGGAGAACTACAGCAAAGCTCGGACGGAGGAGCAGCCGTCTGTCTGTCCGTTCCCCGGCCTCCCACCTGATACGCCGGAGGTCCGCGTGAAAGATGGCAGCAAGATCCGCAACCTGCTGCGTTACGCCCTGAGCCGCATGGAGGCCAAACCCCGAGCAGCTGACGATGAGGGGCGACCCCCGTCTGAGGAAGGGGGCGTGGCTGTGGAGGGACAACAGGAAGCTCGAGGCCGGCCGCTCTGCAAACACATCGTCTTCACGGCGAGCGGTAAGGGCGTGTCTAAAGCCATCACCTGCACTGAGATCGTGAAGCGGCGCCTGAAGGGTCTCCACCAGCTCACCAGGCTGCTGTACAGCACCGTGGTGGAGGTGTGGGAGCCGCTGGAGCCCGCCGCCGGCCTCGACAGCCTGACAGTCAACAGGAACGTGCCCGCCATCTGGATCCTCCTCTCACAGGAACCACTGGACTGTAGCCAGCCTGGATACCAGGCACCGGGCCGCTACGACACCCTGTGGGCTCAGTCTGCCAACAGGGAGGAGGGAGGAGGCTTCACTGGACAGAAACCAGGACACAAGAGGAAGAGAGGAGGAGGAGGAGGAGGAGGAGGAGGAGGAGGCAGAGGGAGGGGACCCGGCCGTCAGACCGGACGGTCCAGAGAAGCTGCTAAAGGACAAAGCTGATTTAACTTTTACAAACTGAACAGACATAAAGACTAAAAGGCTGTGAAGGAGCATGAAGAAGACTCTGTGGACACTGAACGCACCGCAGCCGCTGTTCACTTCTTTAATTTAATGTGTTTGTCATCAGCAGCTCTGCTTTCTTTACCAGCTGTGTTTTATTTTGAGTCCTTTTCTCCAGTTTTCTGTGGATCTACAGTATGAACCTGAGTTCTGAAAGTGTGTTTTCTAACTGCGTTAATTAAAGAATTTTTATTGGTTTCAGAGTGAAATTCAGTTCATGTTCCATCTTTACAAACCAGATGAAAAATAAGGCAAGATGGCCGACATCATGTTGTGTTCTGAGCCAAACCAGCAGCAGGTGTGTTGTCCTGAGTGAAACATCCTGACACAGAGAGAGAGAAGGAAGAGACACCAGAAACAAACTAAAGAGAACTGTAATGTTTATCAGAAATAAATGATGAACTACATAATAAGTAAACAGATGTTTTCTGGTCCCCAGTGGACTGTCGGACTTCCTCAGGTTCTGGTTTCAAGAGACAACAAGTGAATTCAGGTGAAAGTTCAACACCTGCAGTAACAAAACACGTCTTCATTCATTAAGTTGAACTCAGTGTACAGAGAAGATGTGAACTGGTTCTTGTGCTCTAGTTGTACTCTTGTAAGTTGAGTTGCATTGTGGGTAAAGTAGGCAGATTTTTAAGAGACCGTGAGATATTAAAAAAAACTGAACCGTTTGTTTTTTAAATCTGTCCATGAGTCCAGCAGTGTTACAGCAGTGCAATGAGACCAGCTTTTCAAAACCTGCTGCCTACATAACCCATAATGCAACTCAGCCACTGAGTGACATCACTGGAGGCAGTTTATTGGATTACATGCAGCTTCCTCTGGAGTGTTGTATTACCATAAACACACGGAGTGAGACCCCTGGGACAAAATGGTGGAGTTACCCTTTAAGTTACAGTGAGGTCAATATGCAGCTAGTTTAAAGGAGCACTGTGTTAATATTTACAATATTGATGAGGTAATAATACAAACAGTTTGAAGCTTGGTGGCAGGGTCCGCCACATATAAACAAAGTAAATCAGTATCAGAATCAGAATCAGAAAAAGCTTTATTGCCAAGTACGATTTTACACATACGAGGAATTTGTTGTGGTGATATTGGTGCATGCATCAAATAACTATTAAGTGAAAATATAACAAATTAACAATATAAACTATTTAAAGAATAGAAAATATAACAAATTAACAATATAAACTATTTTAAAAAGTAGAAAATATAACTATACAATATAAATATATATACACAATCTGTTTTTTGGGTAAAAGGATAAAAGGAGCAGACCAGCTGGCAGTGAACAATTACAAGAAATGATGTGCAAATGAAAATGCGCAAATGAATAGGAAGTACAAGCTGAGCGTTAATGTAACGCATAGAGTTATGGTGCTGTCAGTGTGACAGTAGAGTCAGTGGTAGAGGTGGAGTGTGAGGAGTGTCAGGGGGGATTCAGGCCTTGTTGATAAGGCTGACAGCAGACGGGAAGAAACTGTTCTTGTGGCGTGAGGTTTTGGTCCTGATGGAGCGCAGCCTCCTGCCAGAGGGGAGTGTCTCAAAGAGTTTGTGACCGGGATGGGAGGGATCAGCAACAATCTTTCCTGCACGCCTCAGGGTCCTGGAGGTGTACAGGTCCTGAAGAGACGGGAGGTTGCAGCCAATCACCTTCTCTGCTGACCGAATGACACGCTGCAGCCTGCCCTTGTCCTTGGCGGTGGCAGCAGCGTACCAGATGGTGATGGAGGAGGTGAGGATGGACTCAATGATGGCTGTGTAGAAGTGCACCATCATTGTCTTCGGCAGACTGAATTTCTGCAGCTGCCGCAGGAAGTACATCCTCTGCTGTGCTTTCTTGATGAGGGAGCTAATGTTCAGCTCCCACTTGAGGTCCTGGGAGATGATTGTTCCCAGGAAGCGGAAAGACTCCACAGTGTCAATAGTGGAGTCACAGAGGGTGATGGGGGCAGGTGAGGCTGAGTTCTTCCTGTAGTCTACAACCATCTCCACTGTCTTTAGAGCATTGAGCTCTAGGCTGTTCTGGTTACACCAGGTCACCAGGTGGTCAACCTCCCACCTGTAGGCGGACTCGTCACCATCAGAGATGAGTCCGATGAGGGTGGTGTCGTCCGCAAACTTCAGGAGCTTGACGGACTGGTGACTGGAGGTGCAGCTGTTGGTGTACAGGGAGAAGAGCAGAGGAGAAAGAACACAGCCCTGGGGGGATCCGGTACTGATAGTCTGTGCATCGGAGATGTGTTTTCCCAGCTTTACACACTGTTTCCTGTCAGACAGGAAGTCAGTAATCCACCTGCAGGTGGAGTCAGGCACGTTCAGCTGGGAGAGCTTCTCCTGTAGCAGAGCTGGGATGATGGTGTTGAAAGCAGAGCTGAAATCCACAAACAGGATCCTGGTGTAGGTTCCTGTAGAGTCCACATGCTGGAGGATATAGTGGATATAGTATTAATGGGGTTGTCCTTTAAGGTTAGGTTGTTTATTAAGTCAGTCTTTAACATTTCTTCAACATAACTACAGACTGCTCCTTTAAAGAGTAACACCTGTGGAGCTGACAGAGTTAGAGTGAGTGAAACATGCAGATGGGTGGAAGCTGTCGTCCTCCGTTGTTGTGGTGAAGCGGTCCTGTGAGCTCAGAGTGCAGGACCCGTCTGCTGAGGATCCTGGTGACATCTTGTGTCCACGCTGATCCTTTTATCTCCTCAGTCGGCCTCGTCGGGCTGTCAGAGGATTAGAGTTTCCCTGCTGGAGGATCAGAGAGGAAAAGTCTGTGCAGAGAATGGAGCGTCGTGGACGAGTGGAGGCGTTCAGACTCCTGCTTCTCTGCTGCATGCTGGTCGGGCCGGTGCCAGCTCAGCTCCGCCACCCTCTGCCTGTGCTGTGGATCATGCCCTTCAGCTCTGGGTCGGGGAAAGGGAACCTGACCGCCGCCGTGGCCCCGGCTGTCAGACTGGCTCTGCAGGACCTGCAGAGACAACCGCCTCCGCTGGGAAACTATGAGATCCAACTCCAGTTGCTGGACTCGCAGGTAGGTGTCGGACTGCTGGACAGATCCTGACAGACAACGACTGCTTCAGTGTGTCAGAGGTTGAAGCAGCTCAGCCAAACGTTCCCCTGTAGATCGTAAAGAAGAGTCCAATCCTGCTCGTCACTCTGAGACTGCTGAGGTTTGTTATGTGACGCTCAGTATATGATGCATGATATCTACTGAGGTCAGTCTGTTTAAAGGAACAGTTCAACCAGGAAGTAAAACCCAGTCCTCCTCCCCTCCTCCTGAGGATATAAAGTCCTCCTCCCCTCCTCCTGAGGATATAAAGTCCTCCTCCTCCTGAGGATATAAAGTCCTCCTCCTCCTGAGGATATAAAGTCCTCCTCCTCCTGATGATATAAAGTCCTCCTCTCCTCCTCCTGAGGATATAAAGTCCTCCTCTCCTCCTCCTGAGGATATAAAGTCCTCCTCTCCTCCTCCTGATGATATAAAGTCCTCCTCTCCTCCTCCTGAGGATATAAAGTCCTCCTCTCCTCCTCCTGAGGATATAAAGTCCTCCTCCTCCTGAGGATATAAAGTCCTCCTCTTCTCCTCCTGAGGATATAAAGTCCTCCTGCAGCAGACTGTGACACATCACTAACTGATCTCAGACCAGATTTACACCTTTATCAACATGAAGGCTTCACTGGAGCTGCTGAGCTAACAGTGTTAGCATCGGGTAGCTCTGCTGAGCTAACAGTGTTAGCATCGGGTAGCTCTGCTGAGCTAACAGTGTTAGCATCGGGTAGCTCTGCTGAGCTAACAGTGTCAGTCTGTGTCTGTTGAAAACATCTTTTGGGCTCAGTTTGGGATCTTTGGGCTGTTGGTGATCACTGAATATGTTTCCTTCCAACAGGAGACGATTGAAACATCCTATTTTACATTTCAGACATTTTATAAACTCTCCACAGACATTTTATTCAAATAAATATTTACATGTTTTTGTTAAATTACAGTTATGTTCCTGCTCATCACAGTGACGTCAGTATGTCGTGTTTCACAGTGCGACCCCGCTGCATCGCTCAAAGCTCTGTTTGACGCCATGTGGGCGGGGCCAAAGTACCTGCTGGTGTTCGGAGGGGTGTGTCCATCTGTGACGGCGCTCATCGCTCGCTCTCTGCCGGCTCTCAGCCTGGTGCAGGTACACATCTGCTTCCCTTCACACTGAGTGCTGCGTCAGCTCTGGTGGCAGGTAGCTCATGTCCTCTCATGTCCCCAGGTCTCTTTCGCAGCCTCGTCCCCCAGTCTGTCCAACAGGAAGTGGTATGGGAACCTGTTCAGCACGGTGCCGTCAGACCGAGCTCTGAACGCGGCCACGGTGAAGCTGCTGCAGCGCCACAAGTGGAGCCGTGTCGGCCTCGTCACACAGGAAGGACCCAGACTCTCAGAGGTGATGACTCAGTGCTGCGTTTAATGACCTCTTCTCTGTATTTCTGCTTCCTGATTTCTTTGTTTGGTCTTCTGTGTTTGTGCAGATGAAGAAGGATCTGATCCGGCAGCTGCTGAAGGCCAACGTCCAGCTGGTGTCCACACAGAGTCTCTCTGAAGACGTCTGCAGCAGCCTGAGGAAGCTCAAGGTAGAATTAAACATACAATATGAAGGAAGGAGGGAAATTACACGTTGTTGAGTTCTTACATTATCCAAGCTGGTCTCATTGCACTACATTATTAGTTCCCAACAAGAAATCCTCCAGTTTCCTCGTCAGTCTGCAGCTTCAGGACAGTCAGAGAGGAAGTCTGAGAAGCTCTGAGCTCTGAGTGAAGTCAGCACTCAGCAGAGACTCTGGTTCTGGTTCAGGTTCTGGTTCTCTGTCTCCTCTCTGTAACGTTACGTTCATGAAGTAAAGTCCAGTTCCCTTCCAGCTCCAGTCAGCAGAACAGAACAGAACAGAACCTGGAGGTCCGCTCTGGATCACTGCTGCAGTCAGGCTGATCAACAGGAGTGAAGAGAAATCACCTTCTTAATCTCACAAGTTACAAAGTCGCCTCTGAGCTCCGAGTCAGTGAACGGCTCCCGATCAGAACCAGAACCAGATGAGACCCCAGGTGTTCACTCCTCCAGCAGGTCTGGATCAGCACCGACTCTCTCCTGGCCGTCAAACATCTGTTGTGTTCACAGAGACCTGGAAGAAATCACAAATCCTCTTTTCTATTTCCACCAGAACACAGCTGTCAGATATCTTTAGTTTAATGCTCATATTTATACATTTTATATGATATTCTGATTTATGTCTTATAATACATTCACTATTTTACTTCATCGTCACATTTCACAGCGATTGTTATAAATAAACTTTCTGATTCTGTGTTTTGCAGGAAAGTGATGTTCGGATCATCATCGGACAGTTTGACGAGGAGCTCACCTCTCAGGTGTTCTGCTGTGTAAGTAACACTATCTGGCCAGAAGTTTGTGGACACCACTGAGGTCTGTTTTCCTTCCAACACACACTTCTGTTGTAGACAACATGCACAGAGCAGTTTGTTAACCCTCAGTTTGTCTACACTTGGAGTGGGTGACTGCTGATCTTGTCCTGTCTGAGACAAAGATATCATGTTTAAAATCTTCACACCAGTCAATGAAAATATCACAATTAATATCAGATTGTTATGTTTTTGTTTAACGGCTCAGTTTTGCTCCTGTGTTAGTCGAATGAACCGGGCCGTGAGCTGTGCCTGCTGGGCACAAAGACTTCCACTGGAGATCCGTCCGACCCGAGAACATCAGTTATAGATCAAGCTGACGAGAAGCTCTCCTGGTAAACTTCACGCCTCATGCAGCCACTGAGGTTGAGGCTCGGGGTTTGAATCCTCCCTCTAGATTTTGCAGCATGAAGTAAAATGTTGACGCTCTGCAGACGACTGTGACTGAAGTTGAAAAGATGTGTAGAATTACACTGTAAAACTGTAACGTTAAAAAAACATCTAAATAACATTAATTCTGACTCTACAGTGGAAATCTTTAATGTCAAAGACGTCTGTCACGTGTGTGTCTGCTCAGATTCAGACTGTTCAGTCCATTTGTTTAAAAGTAGTTTAAAAGTTTAAAAGTATTTCTAAGGATTAACGCAACAAATAAATCAATGAATATACAGAAATGTTAATTAATGTTAATTGTACCTTTGGACTCTTTGTGGTATCAGTAACTTCAGTAACTGTTAATCTGTCCCTCTGTTTAAAAGAGCTACAACAAGATGATGCTTAAATGATTCAATCAGCAGAAATTATACCTACATAACATGTCTGACAATAAGTTCAACCACTTAGTAAAAACAAGAGCTGGATGTCCTCAAAAAATGTTGATGTGATTTGATTTCTTGTGCATCACTTCACAAACAATTCCACCAAATTTAGGCAAATTTAAAAACACTCGCGCACCAGAAACAAAACTGAGGTTTGACTGATGCCTGATGAGGTTCTGCTGATGGTGATCAGATGGCTGCAACACAGAACCTGCTAAAGAAGAGACATGATTAGCTGATCAGGGTGGAAAAGATAAATATGATAATAAACTTCTGATATTAATACGTATCATGTTGTCCAGCTGAGTGAAAACATCAAAGATTCATGTCAGGATGTTAAAAGAGACGATGGGATTAGTTTGAAACAGTGATGGTGAGCAGCCACACTGAGTCTCTGTGACCCTCAGGCCTACAGGCTGAACCTGTTTGGAGCTCGGTACCAGTGGATCATCGCTGACGGAGGAGCAGCTGGGTGGAGGCTGGGCTGGCAGGAGTCTGGCTGCAGGGCCAACAGTCTGCTGACGGCTGCAGACGGATCCATCAGGCTGCAGATGAGACCGCTCAGCACCAAGAACACAGCCGGAGTCTCTGGACGGGTCAGAATCCACCGACACCTCAGTGACAGAAGTCTCCTCTCGTTACACTATGATACAGATCATGAGACTAATGTGACAGCAGACCCGACCCACATACATGACCATTCTGTTTGTGTTTTCTGCAGACTCCTCAGGACTACCAGGACTCGTACCTCACACAGCTGTTCCAGGAGGGGTCAAAGGTCAGCGCCCTACACGCCTTCGCCTACGACGCTGTTTGGGTCGCCGCCACAGCTCTGAGTCAGGTGATGGAGGCCGTGAAGCACAGAGAGAAGTACAGCGCCCAGAGAAACGTGACTGTCAGCGAGGAGGAAGTTTACAAGATGCTGCTGGAGGCCGTGAAGCAGACGCAGTTTGAAGGACTCACAGTGAGCACGTTAACACACCTGGAACACACCTGAGATACACCTGAAACACACCTGAAATACACCTGAAACACACCTGAAACACACCTGAGATACATGTTAACACACCTGTAACACACCTGAGATACACCTGAAACACACGTGAAATACACCTGAAACACACCTGAAACACACCTGAGACACCTGTAAGACACCTGAGATACACCTGAGATACACGTTAACACACCTGACATTCACCTGAAACACACCTGAAACACACCTGAAACACACCTGTAACACACCTGAGATACACGTTAACACACCTGTAACACACCTGAGATACAGCTGAAACACACCTGTAACACACCTGAAACACACCTGTAACACACCTGAAACACACCTGTAACACACCTGTAACACACCTGAGATACACGTTAACACACCTGAGATACACCTGAAACACACCTGTAACACACCTGTGACACACCTGAGATACATGTTAACACACCTGTAACACACCTGAGATACACGTTAACACACCTGAGATACACCTGAAACACACCTGTAACACACCTGTGACACACCTGAAACACACCTGAGATACACGTTAACACACCTGTGACACACCTGAGATGCAGCTGAAACACACCTGTAACACAGCTGAGATACACCTGAAACACACCTGTAACACAGCTGAGATACACATGAAACACACCTGTAACACACCTGAGATACACGTTAACACACCTGAGATACACCTGAAACACACCTGTAACACACCTGTGACACACCTGAGATACATGTTAACACACCTGTAACACACCTGAGATACACGTTAACACACCTGAGATACACCTGAAACACACCTGTAACACACCTGTGACACACCTGAGATACATGTTAACACACCTGTAACACACCTGAGATACACGTTAACACACCTGTGACACACCTGAGATACACGTTAACACACCTGTGACACACCTGAGATACAGCTGAAACACACCTGTAACACAGCTGAGATACACCTGAAACACACCTGTAACACACCTGAGATACATGTTAACACACCTGTAACACACCTGAGATACATGTTAACACACCTGTAACACACCTGAGATACACCTGAAACACACCTGTAACACAGCTGAGATACATGTTAACACACCTGTAACACACCTGAGATACACCTGAAACACACCTGTAACACACCTGAGATACATGTTAACACACCTGAGATACACCTGAAACACACCTGAAACACACCTGAGACACCTGTAAGACACCTGAGATACACCTGAGATACACGTTAACACACCTGTAACACACCTGACATTCACCTGAAACACACCTGAAACACACCTGTAACACACCTGAGATACACGTTAACACACCTGTAACACACCTGAGATACAGCTGAAACACACCTGTAACACACCTGAAACACACCTGTAACACACCTGAAACACACCTGTAACACACCTGTAACACACCTGAGATACACGTTAACACACCTGAGATACACCTGAAACACACCTGTAACACACCTGTGACACACCTGAGATACATGTTAACACACCTGTAACACACCTGAGATACACGTTAACACACCTGAGATACACCTGAAACACACCTGTAACACACCTGTGACACACCTGAAACACACCTGAGATACACGTTAACACACCTGTGACACACCTGAGATGCAGCTGAAACACACCTGTAACACAGCTGAGATACACCTGAAACACACCTGTAACACAGCTGAGATACACATGAAACACACCTGTAACACACCTGAGATACACGTTAACACACCTGAGATACACCTGAAACACACCTGTAACACACCTGTGACACACCTGAGATACATGTTAACACACCTGTAACACACCTGAGATACACGTTAACACACCTGAGATACACCTGAAACACACCTGTAACACACCTGTGACACACCTGAGATACATGTTAACACACCTGTAACACACCTGAGATACACGTTAACACACCTGTGACACACCTGAGATACACGTTAACACACCTGTGACACACCTGAGATACAGCTGAAACACACCTGTAACACAGCTGAGATACACCTGAAACACACCTGTAACACACCTGAGATACATGTTAACACACCTGTAACACACCTGAGATACATGTTAACACACCTGTAACACACCTGAGATACACCTGAAACACACCTGTAACACAGCTGAGATACATGTTAACACACCTGTAACACACCTGAGATACACCTGAAACACACCTGTAACACACCTGAGATACATGTTAACACACCTGAGATACACCTGAAACACACCTGTAACACACCTGAGATACATGTTAACACACCTGAGATACACCTGAAACACACCTGTGACACACCTGAAAGACACCTGTAACACACCTGAGATACACCTGAAACACACCTGTAACACACCTGAAATACACCTGAAACACACCTGTGTGATGTTTTGAGTTGTGTGTTTGTTGTTCAGGGTCCGGTGATGTTTCGTAACGGGGAGAGGATGACGTCGATCGAGCTGATCCAGTTTCAAGGTGCTTTAATTAACTTGATGCTGTGTGTGTGTGTTTATATTCACGTTAGTTATCAGCATGTACACTGTGTATGTGTGTGTGTGTGTGTGTGTGTGTGTGTGTGTGTGTGTGTGTGTGTGTGTGTGTGTGTGTGTGTGTGTGTGTCAGGCAGCAGTGGTGTGCTGGTCGGAGAGTTCAGTACGTCCACACAGCAGCTCAGACTGAAGAACCAGCAGCTGAAGTTTAACGGTAACTCTAACTTTACATCTTATTTTGGATTTGTATAGATTAGTGATCAGTCACTGATCGGTTATTGATCAGTCATGATAAGGTGTGTATTGGGTGTTTGGTCCTACAGGTCCAGGACCAGCCAGGGACCAGACTCTGGTGGTTCCACAGCGACAGCATGTCAGCTTCCTCCTGTACGCCATCGTCTCCTCAGCTGCAGCCGTGACCATCATCATCACTCTGACCGTCCTCTTCCTCATCTTCATCAACCGTAAACAGCGGTACAACTTCTAGAGATCCACTTCAGAGTCAGACGCTGAAACAGAAACTCTGTTACACATTCCAACTCTCATCAGCTCTTGTATTTCACCACAGACTGTATAAAATGTGGACGAAGTCGCTGTGACGTTATTTACACAGTTTTTAAAGATGGACTCTTTACTGTAACTGCTAAGCTAACATTGTTAGCACTCGCCTCGTCACAAGTGGGCGCTTGAGCTCGACCGAGGCTGTAAATCTGATCTAAGATCAGTTAGTGATGTGTTCTGTCCTGCAGACTGTGATCACAGCAGACGAGCTGATGGAGACATCTGATGTTTTAAATCAAGTCTCAGCTGCTTCAGATGTTCAGCAGAAGGCTGCAGTGAAGCTCCAGAACTGTTCTGTGGACCATCACACTTCACTGACCAGCTGTACACGTGTGATTTTTAATATTATATTTGGGCTCTTGAGGGGATTTACTCACTTTTGGAGCCTCAAGTGGCTGTGAGAGGAACTGCAGTTCATATATTTTATTCTAAATTCTCACTGTACATTTCTATTTTATATGAATGATTCTGGAGTCCTGCTGTACTTTTTCCTCTTTCTTTTCTCTCACAAGTCACCTGTCTGTCTGTGTCAACCTTTCTGCCACTAAACCTGATTTCTGGTTCTTCTGTTTGCGCCTGCAGGCTGCTGAGATCCTGCAGTGGATCCCAGGACGAGCTGCTGCTGCTGGGCGTCCTGCTGTCCTCCTCCTCGGTCCTGATCTCCGGTCTGGACGGAGCCTCGCTGTCCAACCGGACACTTGAGCTGCTCTGCTCTGTGAGTTCAGACGGCAGCAGGACACATTAATAAACACGTTGTTCAGTATATTCATATACAACTACATACAAACCTGCACAAACATGTAAATATACATATTTATCAATCAAAGTCAGATTCAACATTTTCTGTCTGGGTGTTGACTGAATACATTTTATATGAACAAATCACAAAAAGAATTCACAGATGGTGTAATGAGAAGAATCCTGCACATGGTGACTTTAACGAGCTGTCGGTTGGATACAAACGAGGTCTGAAGGAAAGTGTTTGTCCGGCAGGTTCGACTGTGGACTCTCTCTGTGGGACACACGGTCGGCTTCGCTGTGCTCTTCGCCAAAACATGGAGGGTTTATTCGCTGTGCAGCATCAAACAGAAGGTTAATCAGCCGCAATACAGCCTCGTGTGACTTCTGCATGTGTTTCAAATCAGTCAGTCCTCTAACAGTGAAGTGTTCCTGTGACTCACAGCGGCGGCAGCAGCGAGCAGGCTGCGTGGTGCTCTGGATGTTCCTGCTCGACGTGTTCGTTCTCACCAGCTGGCAGATCCTGGACCCTCTCAGATGGGTGGTGCAGCAGCATCACACGGAGGTGACGACAGGATGAGGGTGGAGGTTAAACAGACCAAAAGGCAGATGAGGAAGAGTTTAGCCTGGTTCTGCATAGTATCAAGGTTTTATACAGGATTTGTTAAAGGAACAGTTCTCCCACAAATCAAAGTTATCAGTTGTTTTCCAAAACCTAATTTAATATTGGCATTGACCTGTAGCATCAGGTAGCCCTGCTGAGCTAACAGTGTTAGCATCAGGTAGCCTTGCTGAGCTAACAGTGTTAGCATCAGGTAGCCCTGCTGAGCTAACAGTGTTAGCATCAGGTAGCCCTGCTGAGCTAACAGTGTTAGCATCAGGTAGCCCTGCTGAGCTAACAGTGTTAGCATGCATGCTGTCTGAAGTGGGTGCACGAGCTTGACCGTACTTCAAGGTTTAACGTTTTTTCCTCTATTCTTCTGTTTTTTCTGTAAAATATTGTGGAGTTTTAGCTCCTTAAGCTTCAAACAATTACTTGAATGAAACCGTCTGACGAGTTCTGACACAGATCACGAACCAAAATCCACAACTCGAGACAGTTCAGGTATAAAAGGCGAGAAGCAGAGCAAAGAGACAAAAACAGGCTGAAACACTAGTGAGTCCTTCACAAGGAGAAAAATGATGGACTGATTTATAGAAAAAAAATAAATAAAACAGGAAGCAGAACTTAAAGAAGAAAAAACAAAAGCATGACCTGCAGACAGACGAGACACGAACCATCTGAGACGTCTCTGTGGTGAAACAACTCAATGTGACAAAGAGCCCAAGTAGTCAACAAGGTTTGAAACACATAAGATTAAGACGCTGTGCAGTAAAAGTACTTCATTTGTGGAGTAGAAGTACCACCGGAGGGGCAGGAAGTGAAGGCTCGGATGTGATAGTTGTGCGTGTTGTTGTGTCTCAGGCGTTCTGTGTGTTTCCTGTTTGTTTCAGAGCGACGCGGCCGCTCAGGACGCCGTCGTTCGTCCGTACTCTGAACACTGCAGCAGCGTCAACATGGAGCTGTGGCTCACCGCTGCCTGCGGGTACAAAGGACCTGTGATGGTCAGGACCGACACCACACCACATCACAGCTAACGTTACACAACATTCAGTCTGCAGCCACACTAGCTCCCTCACAAGGACTCACTTTCAGTTTCACACCAGAAAACTAAAAAGTTTCCACTCTCAGATTTTTACCATCAGAGAGGAAACATCACGCTTGTCTTTTCTCTTGACAGTGACTTTATTTAACACTGTAAAATATCTGTTTGTGTTGAAAAATGGACTGATATTGTATAAATATTGACATGATCAGGTATCAGATTTAGGGCTGCACATCGTGTGTTTGCATTAAAACAGAACTCTGTTTGTTTCAGGGCCTGGGGTGTTTCCTGGCCTGGAGCATCAGGGCTGTGCAGGCGGATCACATCAGCAGCGAACGCCTCACGCTCAGTGTGTTTGCTGTGATGGTGTTCAGCGTGTCAGGAGTGTCAGGATCGCTGCTGACGACCCACAATCCTCCTCTTCAGTTCTGTCTGACCAGCAGCCTGATCCTCTGCTGTAACATGTTCGTCCTGAGCTCAGTGTTCGGACCAAAGGTCAGTGTGATGCTCAATGTGTTCATCCTGTGTGTGTTTATACTCAGACAGCAGACTGTGAGGCCGACCGTCAGGTCGGATCAGAACTTTAACATCCATCCTGAGTGATCCATCACAGAGTTCAACTCCGAGTCCATCAGCTGACATTTACATGCGTCCTGATGTGATGTCACTTCCTGCTCCATATGAAACAAACCTGTCCATCACTGAGACAGACTCCATGTTTCTACTCAAAGACAGAAAGAAGTTCATGTAGAACATTTGCTGAATGAACAAGAAGGTCCAAATAATGCAGAATGAGTCAGAGACAGAGTTTCACAGAGTTTATAAAGTGTCTCCAACTCAACAACTCACTAAACTGACACATTTGTTAAGGGAGTCTGGGGACTTTCTCCACGGGGACAAAGAAGTCGCCTATATTGTTCCTGTTTAGTGTCTTTGTAACATGTGACATGTTCAGATCAATAACATGTTTCTTCTTTCATAAATGGAGTGTAAATGGTGAAATCAGTGTAAACAGTGTGTTCAAACAGCTGATCAATGTTGGCAGGTAAGACTTTAGCACTTTAGACACAGAAGCAGACAGGCTGGTACAGACATGCTGCCACAAACTGACACTTTTTACAAGGAGACAAACAACTTCAGCTTCTGGTTTAATGCTGAATTTACAACAAGGACACAATGAGTCAGAATCTGTCAGAGACACAGTTTCATAATGTTTATAAAGTTTTTTTTTAACTCAACAACTCTTAAATCACTACATTTGTTAATGGACTCTGGTGATCCGACATCAGTCAGTCAGGTGAATGTGGTCTGAGTGATCACCTGTGGTACCGGGTCTGAACAGGGACTTTTTCCTGCGTTGTTATTTCTTTGCAGTTTCTACTGGTGCAGAGTGAAGCTGCAGAGGGCGATGAAGGTGAAGATGAGGAGCAGCTGAGCCTGTTGAACCAGGAGCTGAAGAGTCAAACTGCACAGGTGAGGACAGAAACGTTGATGAGGACGAGGCCGTGTGATGCAGCATGAATGAACCCTGCGGCGCTGTGTGTGTTCTGGTGTCTGCAGCTCGATGTGGAGATAGAAACCATCACGATGCAGCTGTGTGACACGTCCGAGTCACTGACGAGAGAGAAACACGACGGTAACAAACACGAGTCCAGACTCAGGAGAAGTTTTCACCTCATCAGCTGTCTTCAGTCAGAATCAGCCTTCTTCTCTGACGACTGTCTTTTCTCCTGCAGGTGACGTCAGGTGTGTGACGTCCACTCATGTAGCTCAGGTGTGTCCTGAGAGGAAACCTGCGAGTCCAGACGGCATCAACTCTCCTGACCAGTGAGTCCAAACACCCACACTGGAGCGAAACAGTCACTGAATCTGACCAGAACCGACCCGACAGAACCAGATTAAAGATGTAGATTAAAGGTTCAGTCTGCAGCTTAAAGGAGCAGTCTGTAGTTTATTATTTGCTATATATTGTTTATAATTCCACAAGAGGAAATTATTTTTTTACACACACACACACACACACACACACACACACACACACACACACACACACACACACACACACACACACACACACACACACACACACACACACACACACACAGCTTTCTCTTACTCTTTGTCCACATCACACTTTATTTTGGATGGAAGTATTTTTACTGGAATCAGTTCACAGAATAATGAAACATGACCTGATATTAACTTGGACTGTTTAAATTGACTGTATCCACAGTACTACAGTAAGTGTGGCAGCAGTTGAAGCAGACGTGATGCTCGCTGTGTTTCTGTAGCTTCACCTCCTTCCTGTCGTCTCTCTCAGCGTGTGGCGCCGCCTGTCGGTGCAGCTACCCATCCTCCATCACTCCTACCTGCCCGCCGTCGGAGGCATCAGCGCCAGCAGCTCCAGTCTGTTCAGCAGCCAGGAAGCTTTCGTTCACCGCGACCTGCTGACGACCTGCTGACGACCTGCTGACGACCTGTTGTACACCTGATGCCACGCAGCCGGGGCCACGTTACTGCTGAACCAATCAGACGGCTGCTGGGACCATCACCAAAACACACACAGAAAAATTAAAAATGTATAGAAATACAAGGAATACAGATGTTACAGTTCATGTTTTATCATTAAAATCTTTTCTATGATAAAACTGTTGGATTATTTGTGCAACGTTGTTACAAGAAGCTGCTGTGGGATATTTTATAATGATAACATCCTCTATGTTTTTATCCTGGGCAGCAAGCAGCCAATGTGGCTGTCCTGACTGCAGCTGTCCGCAGTTTTAGACAGAAGGCGGTAAACTGGGGTCTGTTTTGGTCCTCCAATATGACGCCCCGGAGGGAACACTTATTGCCATCTCCACGGCTACGTACATCCGAGCCGTCAGTGTCCTGGCAGTCATGTGAGGTGGGCGGAGGTGTCGATGACCTGCACTGTTGTGCGACCCACAGCCGGGGAGTTTTAAAACCAGGAAACAGCTGATCACAGCAGTCAGTCCATCACTTCATCCGCAGACATTAAGATGAACAACTGGACAGCTGCAGAGATCCAGGAGATGCAGCGTCTCTGTCTCTGTAGCTGTCTTCGTTGGTAACCCTAACCCTTGAAAGAGAGGACACAAAACACAGCAGGATACAAGATGTTGGAACAAAGACTGTGAATCACAGAGGTCCTGGTCCTGGTCCTGGTCCTGGTCCTGGTCCTGCCTTGCCATCAACACATGCACATTAGGTTGATCCTCCAGACAGTGTCCTCGACCGCAGGCCTCAGATCTGGAGTCGGTCCCTGGGTGTGAACTCTCGGGATGTGTTTACCAGTTTCAACATGCTGGACATTAAAACCTTGTTTAAACAAGGTCAGGAACTCCTGTGCTGACTGGCTCTGCTGCTCATGTCTTGTTTAATAAAAAACACTATTTGGGGGTTAACAAGGTTCAAAACCTTATTTTTCTTGGAGGGGTCCAACAGTGTGGAGCACTGATGTAAAGTCTCCTGTTGTAACGGTACAGAGTGTCACAGTCTGAACATCCAGCAGACGCAGTGCTGACAGCGTCTCACCTGGCTGCTGCAACACAATCTCTTCATTACGCAAACGCAATTCTGGGAAATGTGGGGAAGCCCCTGAAGTCAAGGATGTCCTGAAACCCCAAATTACATCTAATGGAGATAAAGTCAAAGTTTGCTGAGGTGAGTTTTCCTGATGTGATGACATCTGGGCCTTTTCACTGTGTGGAAACATCAGCTGCAGCCTGCCAGGTGACCCGGTTACTCATTAACAGAACAAGAGGACGTAAATACTGAGCGGGTCCAAACAGGGAGGAGAGTCGGGACGATATAAATTCTGTCTGAGCTGTGAAACAAAGCAGATTACAATCCAACATGTTTTCCGGCACCATGCTGCTGTCTGCTGTGGTTCTGACCCTGCTGGCTGTGACCGTGGAGGCGTCGACTGGAGGCAGTGAGTCACTTTCATCCATCTGAAAACTGCAGAAGTTTAACTGCAGACGTCACCACAACCACAGCATGAGTCTGCTTCCTGATCTTTGCTGCTGTTCCTCTGTGGAAGTCGTGTGTTCACAGCAGGTAACATACAGGTAACATTAATGTGACATGTGTTCCTCTGACAGGCACTTCCAACCACAACTACGACCTGTCGGGCTCGGACCTGAGGAGGCTCTACAACTCTCCGGTGTACAAGGCTGAGAGGATGAAGAGGCCGCTGGAGGGAACTGGCTTTGTGGCAGGACCGATCAGCCACTCTGGAGTCAGGTCAGTCTGCAGCACCTGTGGTTCTGATCCAGGTACAGATCCCTCACAGGTGGAAGATGACAGTGTTGAGGTTTTCTGTCCTTATATCACCAGGCTAATCGCTAACTGCTGCTAACTGTTGCTGCAGTTAGCTTGTTGGCTCAGTTAGCCATTTATCTGGGGTCTGAACGGGGAGCTCAGGGGAGTGTTGGTGTGTCAGGGCGAGCACATCAGCTCTGCTTTAGCATGCTAACTTCAGTGAATAACTCCACAACACAACACAACACAACACAACACAGAGACATCATCACTTCAGCTGTTACCTCTTCACAGTGTGTAGATTGTGTTGTGTTTCCAACATCACACATGGACACACAGCTGTACAGGTACCTCCCACACCTTGATAAGAAGTGTTCAGGTGCTGGCTGACCTTTAACCGACAGAGTCATCATGAACTGACACTGTTTGTTCCTCAGAGTGACGCTGGCCAACGGCTCTCGGTGGCTCATCCACAAAGGAGGCGGATACGGCGTCTCCTCTGACACGGTGGTGGTCAACGCTCGACACATGAGTCGAGACTGGAGGGTAAATCTTCATGTGAATCTTCATGTTTGATCACAGATCTCAGGATGAAGGCTCAGACTCTGATCTGCTGTTTCTCTCCTCGCAGGTTGTTAAAGAAGGAAACTTCCTGGGGAGGAAGACCGTCGCTGACTTTGTGGCGACCGGCGGCTCCGACTACAACTTCCTGTTTGATAACTGTCACTGGGCGTCTATTCGCATGATGGAGCAGTAAACATGACGTCTGTGAAGTTTCTCTGCTGATCACATAATAAATGTGGAAACTCAAAGAAGACTTGTGTCATTGATCCTCCTGTCGGGACCAGAGACTCTAATAAGATACATTTTGATCTGATTCATTCTGAACTATCACTTTATATCATACAGTATATCTTTGACTATTTATCTCGCATTTATACTTCACTATTTTTTATTCCATACATCTACTTTATATCTCCTAATTTTGACTTCTTGCCACATAAAAATGACTTTTTGTCTCATTATGAACTTTTATGTCATAATGTTGATGTTTTTTATCTGGATATCAAACTTTTATCTAATAATTATAACTAAGAACTTATATTTTTGACTATTTTATCACATGTTAACTTTCTATTCCATACATTTATAAATAAATATGACTTTTTATCTTATTTCTACTTTTCAATCCATTATCATGACTTTGGTTTGATACTTGTGACATGAGAAGCAACGATCTGTAACAGGTCAGAAAAAACAGCTTCCAGCTCTGTGATGAAGCGTTTTAATCCAGGATCATGAACGTGGTCAGACAGATATAGATGTTAGTGAAGGGTACCAACAAATGTAGTCATTAAATAACATTAATATCCCAGCCTGGCTTTACTCAATGCTCCTTGATGACTTTCACTCGTCTGCAGCGCCACCTGGAGGATAAAGACTGAAGGTGAAGGAGGATCTCCAACATTTATAACTTGGTCTCCTCTGTAGCTTCCTGATATTTAACTGCCACATTAGTTTTTCTTCACACTTTTATTCCCGACTTTCAGACCAACATGAAGAATAAAATACTTTCCTATCGATACGATCTCTCCACGTTTCCTTCTACAGTCAGACTTCCATCACAGTGTGAAGATATCTGACAGTTTCAGGGGATCGAGTGACGTTCAGAGGTTGAAATCTCTCAGGAGTCGTCGACATAAACAGACAGACGACATCATTTTAATCAAGACAAGCAGAAATCATCAGCTTCATTAATGCTCGTTCTGTTTATGATTCTCAGAGACGACAGGCTTCAGTTTCACTTATTAAAGTCTTCTTGTTAATAAAATAAACAAAATATATAAAATGCAAAAATAAACAAAGATTTGTTTGATTCATTGATTTAAGTTAGAGAAGAAATGAACCTCAGCAGCAGCTGATCTGGTTTGTTCTCGTCAGTAAAAATCAGTTGACCTGCAAACAGAGACACAAACTAAACCATCAGAAAATATCTACATTGTTTTACTGTAAGTAAGAAAACTGAGGAAGATCGATCAGTTTGAGCTGAGAAGTGTTTTACGACTAAAACCTGAAATGTTCACAGATGTGTTACAGATTGATTCTGCTCACCCAGACAGGGTCACCGCATGTAATCAGGTTCTGACTGGACCGCGTCACTGGGAGGTGGAGTGGGATGATGGAAATGATGGACAGATGGTCGTGAGGATGAACGTAGGTTTGGTCAAAATGATAAATCTTTTTCTGCTAATGGTTGAAGTCGATGGCAAACTTCCCTGTTGAAAAATGTTAGTAAGTTTTATGAAGTTCAGCTGAATTTGTTTGGAATGAACATTAAGAAGAAAGAAACAGAAGTGAAAACATTCTGACTGAAGGAAAAGATCAACCTCAGTAAAGTTTCACTTTCACTATTTTTAATGATGAAAATCTGTTTTATTTTGTTTGTCACTGATCAGTTGTTCCTTCATTACTAACTGTGACGACATCATGTGTTTTTATGAAGTGGACATCTTAATTAAAACAACAGAGTTTGTGTCGTCTCATTAAATTAAACGACTCAACAGTTAATACAAATAGAGAGTCACCTGAATGAGTCGCTGCAGTCACGTTTTACTGACTCTGCTTTTACTTTGAAGGCTTTAACTACATCACACTACTACACAGTCAGCTGTGAACGAGTCAACGATCTGGAGGTGCAGAACCGAACAGAACATCAGAACCTCCTCTCTCGTTTGTCTCCTCCTGTTTCACTCCGGAGTGTTTGTGCACACGAACAGACGGCCGGTTGTCAGAGTGTGACGGAGCGTGATGACGTGATGATGTCACACAGCAAACGTTACGTAACTCACGTGAACCGATTTCTCCACGTGGAGACTGAAACGTGACGCAACTGCTTTTTGTCCACAACTGATCAAATATGTTCAATACTGAGAGTTTAACCTCTGTAAAGGAGCAGTACGTAGATTCAAAGAAATGCAATCTCAGAATTTTAATATTTACAATTATTAATGAGGTAATTATACAAACTTAGTCCATTCAGTGAATAAACGAGCTGTTGTCAGAGGAGAATAAGGAACGATGTGTGAAGCTAGAGAGGTGGCAGGGTCCGCCACAGTATAAACTGTCTGTCAGCCACCAGGGGGCAGCACGTCCTCCTGTCACACACATTCTCCCAGGTCCTGGAAACATTTAGTTAGTTATTCAATATTTATTCTTGTTTTCTCCTTTTTATATTTGATATGTATATATCATATTCTATGTATATAAAAATTATATACTCATCTTCAGAGAGATACCTGGTCAGTTTATGTTTTGGAGAAAGATGAAAGGTGATCAATAACATATTTCAACATTGATCCGACGGTGACCGTGGAACAGAGACCAGAACCTCAGCTGAGGACCGGAACAGAGACCAGAACCTCAGCTGAGAACCGGAACAGAGACCAGAACCTCAGCTGAGGACCGGAACAGAGACCAGAACCTCAGCTGAGAACCGGAACAGAGACCAGAACCTCAGCTGAGGACCGGAACAGAGGCCAGAACCTCAGCTGAGGACCGGAACAGAGACCAGAACCTCAGCTGAGAACCGGAGCCGAGACCAGAACCTCAGCTGAGGACCGGAGCCGAGACCAGAACCTCAGCTGAGGACCGGAGCCGAGACCAGAACCTCAGCTGAGGACCGGAGCCGAGACCAGAACCTCAGCTGAGGACCGGAACAGAGACCAGAACCTCAGCTGAGGACCGGAGCCGAGACCAGAACCTCAGCTGAGGACCGGAACAGAGACCAGAACCTCAGCTGAGGACCGGAGCCGAGACCAAAGAAGCTTCAAAGTTAAAGTGAAATAAGAGTCAGTCGTGTCTTTAATTTATATATATATTTTTTTTATATCATGAATGTTAAATTGCGATTTTTGGACATAAAGTACAACAGAGAGAAAGAAAACTTCTGACAGTTTATTAAAACAGGAGGAACGTCGTCGTCTTGATGTCTCGTATGAAGACTTTGACCACATGATGTCGTCAGTCTGAGTCAGACGGTTTTGGAGGGAACAGAAATGGTCGACTTTTCACTTCACTGCTCTCAGTTCTGATGTTGTGATTAATCTGCAGCGACGGCTTCCTCCACCACATCATCAGCTACACTGTGTCAGATGACCTGAGGGCTGATTGAAGAGGAACGCCATTGTTCCGCTGCAGATTCTGGCTGAACGCCCACAGTGTGACGGTGGAGGAGGTGGAGGAGGTGGAGGAGGTGGAGGAGGCAGCACCACATCACACAATGAGCTCGGGCTCCTGCGTCAGGCGGCGTCTCTGTGAATGAGGTGGTGGTCATGTGATGTGATGGACTCACTGAGTTTCTGCACGGTTGATCAGCAGCAGCGCAGGACGACGAGGACGAGGACGAGGACGAGGACGAGGACGAGGGGGAAACTCTGAAACTCTCTGAGGTTTCACAGATTCACTCAGTGACTCGTCATACTGCAGCTTCTGACGAACATTCAGTTCTTCAGAAGAAAAACTGGGAAGTGAAGACCCAAACTGCTCCTGGTGCACAGTGTGAACGTCTGTGTAGAGCCTCAACCAATGTGATCAAACAACAGGAGCATTTAAAGGAGCAGTTCACCCAAACAGCAAAGTGAAGTGTGGTGGTCCACAGAACAGTTCTGGAGCTTCACAGTAAAACAGAGAAAACAGAGAAGCAACCAAAGAAACATCATAATCTGATACCTGCACTGCTCAGATAAAGGCCTCAGTCTGAAGTGTTAGCAGGAGGTCGACTGCATGAAGAGGCTGTAAATCTGGTCTGAGATCAGCTGTGATGAGTTCTCTGCTGCAGACTGTGATCAGACGAGCTGACGGAGACGTCTGATGTTTCTGTGGTTGTTTCTCTGTTTTAAATCAAGAGAGGAGGACTTTATATCATCAGGAGGAGGAGAGGAGGACTTTATATCATCAGGAGGAGGAGAGGAGGACTTTATATCATCAGGAGGAGGAGAGGAGGACTTTATATCATCAGGAGGAGGACTTTATATCATCAGGAGGAGAGGAGGACTTTATATCATCAGGAGGAGGAGAGGAGGACTTTATATCCTCAGGAGGAGGAGAGGAGGACTTTATATCATCAGGAGGAGGAGAGGAGGACTTTATATCCTCAGGAGGAGGAGAGGAGGACTTTATATCCTCAGGAGGAGGAGAGGAGGACTTTATATCCTCAGGAGGAGGAGAGGAGGTCTTTATATCCTCAGGAGGAGGAGAGGAGGACTTTATATCCTCAGGAGGAGGAGAGGAGGACTTTATATCATCAGGAGGAGGAGAGGAGGTCTTTATATCCTCAGGAGGAGGAGAGGAGGACTTTATATCCTCAGGAGGAGGAGAGGAGGACTTGATATCCTCAGGGGGAGGAGAGGAGGACTTGATATCCTCAGGAGGAGGAGAGGAGGACTTTATATCATCAGGAGGAGGAGAGGAGGACTTTATATCATCAGGAGGAGGAGAGGAGGACTTTATATCATCAGGAGGAGGAGAGGAGGACTTTATATCATCAGGAGGAGGAGAGGAGGACTTTATATCATCAGGAGGAGGAGGAGGTCTTTATATCATCAGGAGGAGGAGAGGAGGACTTTATATCATCAGGAGGAGGAGAGGAGGACTTTATATCATCAGGAGGAGGAGAGGAGGACTTTATATCATCAGGAGGAGGAGAGGAGGACTTTATATCATCAGGAGGAGGAGGAGGTCTTTATATCATCAGGAGGAGGAGAGGAGGACTTTATATCATCAGGAGGAGGACTTTATATCATCAGGAGGAGAGGAGGACTTTATATCATCAGGAGGAGGAGAGGAGGACTTTATATCATCAGGAGGAGGAGAGGAGGACTTTATATCATCAGGAGGAGGAGGAGGATGGCTGTAGTATCCCCAAATCTACAGACCAACTTTCTTTTTTAGAAGTCGACCTTCCCTGAACTTTTAGGATGAAGGAAGCTTCAGTAACTTGACCGTGTGATCACAACATAAAAAGTCGTTCTCTGGTGTAAAACTATAAATAACTTCAGTCCACCTGTGAGGTTTGGTGCTGCACATTAAATACAGCTTCGTCTTTTTCAAATCCTGTTTCCCTCGTCGCACTTCCTCCTGCTGTAAACTCCCCCTCCTCCTCCTTCTTCCCTTTTCTCTCGCCTCAGTGGTTCAGGATCAGAGGTGGACCTCAGCGTCCTCTGCAGAGACACAAGCTCGGTGTTTTCCCTCTCACTGATAGTCAGAGTTCAGACTCTCTGTGAGGACAGAAAGCACCTGCTCACTTCACTTTCAGTTTGTCACGTCTCCTCCGCCTGTCAGCCGACGGTGCGCAGCGTCTGGTAGCCTCTCGTCGTCTGCGACCTCAGCAGAGGCGTCTGAGTGTCCACGTCTCGAGATAAAACCATCCTGCCGGCTCGGCGGAGACGAGCACGAGTCCATCCGTAGACCAGACAGTTGAGGAACCCCTGAGAGGCCGAGGTGAACGCCTGAGGACAGAAGACACAGTGTGGTCCTGCAACATGTCCTCAGTCTCTACACACAAACATTTAACACTCAAATATGAACCTCCTGTTTGTCACTGATGTCACACGTGTTAACAGCTGAAGGAGAGCAGCGTGTGGTTTGTGTCGGGTCTGACCTGCGATATGTAGAGAGCGACCACGGCCCAGCCCTGCCCGGCCGAGGGCTTCACCTCCAGGAGGAACGCCAGACTCACAGCTGGGGGGACGACACAGAACCAGTCAGAACCAGAACCAGACCTCAGCTGCTTCCACACATGAAGGATCGAATCAGGACGAAGACACAAACCTGGACCCCAACAGAGGATGAAGACCAGCGGGTACAGCAGCATCCGTCGGTCCATCACGCGGAAGGCCGTCCGCTGCTCGTTGCCTAGGTAACCATGTGATGTCACCACCCGCCTGTAAATACGACGGGCCTTCACCATCAGCACCTGCAGGAGAGGACGTTCAGACAGCGCGTGAACCATAAATGATGTTGTGCAGTGACTACGTCACATCACGTGTTATTATATCACATCATGTCACTCACTATGATGCTGAGCAGTGTGAGTAAGAAGGTGGCGAGGAAGATGGCGATGCAGTAGGTACGCAGCTGTCTGCAGATTCTGATTGGCTGCTGATGCTCTGAGGTACGAAACAGCGCTCCAGTGTGCATCAGCAGACACCTGGTGGAGGCACAGAGAATGAAAACAGTGACATTTGGACCGGATTCATTCGGCTTTGTGTTGTGAGTGTCCGTCTGGATATCGATGAGGTGTCGCTCCTCACCTGTACGGCTCGCTGGAGTTGGCCTGACACTGGCTGATGTTTCCTTGTACGAACACGGGCGTCATCAGCATCACAGGAATCAGCCTGCAAACACACTCGGAGTCACTGACCGTCCCGCCACACATCATGTAAACTGGACCCGACCGGAACATGTTTGTACTCACCCTGACAGCAGAGCCCGGATTTTGCCGGCGGTGCTGACTCTGTTGGAGAACTGGACAAGACGATGGAAAGAGTTCATGTAAAGGAGCAGTCCACCCAAAGATGAAGCAGCAACAGAACACAGAGGCCGTGGCCCAGAAAACAACATGTAAGTTGATGTAGAAACAGCAGCGACCACAACAGCTGATCCTGTCAACACTAACCCCGTCCAGTGTGTGTCTGCTCGCTGTCTGACAGGAGATGCACACAGTGGCACCGTGCTGCCGTCTGAACAGAACCTACTGAACAAGAACTGCTGACCTCCTATGAAACCAGGTGATGTGAGGTGTGTGCGTACCTGTACAGGGTATCCATTGCTGCAGCTGTGGTACTTCTCTCTGATTGCTGTGTACAAGTTCCACACATAGTTGAGAGTGAAGAAGAAGGAGGCCATGTAGAAAATCTGTCAGAACCAAACAGTTTGTTGTTTGTTAGAACTGAGTACCAAAGAATCCCCGCGGACACGGAGCACACACTGACTCGGGTCGGTGCGTCAGAACAATTAATGTAGGTCAGGAATGTTTGATGGTGTTTTTCTGTTTAGATCCAGTCTGGGGTCTGTCCTGGTTCTGCTGCCCTGTTTCATACTCGACTGACCCACTTCACGATCAGTTCTGGACCAGGTCATCTGGGGCAAACCGCTCAGAATACTGATTTATCCTCTGCCATCAGGTTTCAGTGGCTGGGCTGCTTCCAGACAAACACTTAACTGACCTGCTCCTCTAACGGGGGGTGAAACAAGGCGGACTGTTCCTTTAGTCAGGACCTTGTTTGTGAAGGTCCATTTAAGAACCAGTTACAGGACACAGCTCCCAGAGAGAACACACTGAGAACCGAACCGAGGAATCTGGACCAGCAGACCACACAGAGCCCGTCACAGCTGTTAGAGCTGAATTAAAGAACAAGAGTGGTTTTTATTAGAGAGTTCTGAAAACATGTCCCGTCTGGTCCGGCAGGTTTCCTGGTTCCAGGCGACCCGGCTTCACCTCCTGACATCAAAACATCTGAGTCACATTCCCCGAGCTCTCATTGGCCGGTTAGAGGTCAGCTGATCTGTCGGTACAAGCTATCAATGCTTTAACTCCTACAGCATCCAGACTCATTCAGACTTCATCTGGACCTCCTGCGAGTGCAACGAAAAAGAATCTCCTGATAAGTGAGTGCAGGGAATCACGTCACCGTCTGTTTTTGGTCCAATAGGAAGAAAGTAACGACGTCGATCCAGAAGTCATTTCTCCGATTATCTTAAAACGCATCATCTCCCTGAAACCTGTCAAATGGAAGCTCAAAGTCTGTGTCAGTTTGATTGTGATTCGTTCCTGAAGCATTTATTAAAATCATGTTGTTTGAGTTGGAGCTGAGTTCTGTGGTTAAACACTGAAGCTTTTGTATTTCAGCAGCGTTTCTCAGGAGGAAGTTGAAACTTTCCAGCTGTGAACTGTCAGCACGACATGTGGGCAGATTCAGAGCACTGTGGTTCCTTGTTTTGGTTGATTTTTAAGGAAACAAATATTAGATTGTTATGGGGAGATGGAAATCCCATAATATCTTCAAATATAACAGAAAAAGCACAAAAGTTTCCCCAAAATAAAGAGCGTAAACATATAAAAACATCATTTTGAGCAGTGGATCATGTGTCTGAGCGGCCGCCTGCCGAGAGGCCACAACACTCGGCTTCACATGCCAAGGATTTATATCAAATATTACAAATGATCAACTTAACGAGTGTGTTAGACTCGTCCAGGCAACATGCATCACCACATCATGACACAAAGTACTGAGTTCATGTAGGACTCCGTCATCCAGACGCTGAACAACTCACTTATCTTAAATCTGTCAGTCCGTCTCACTGCCTGTCTGTGGCTCGCTGCTTCTAACTGAAGATCTTTGAATCTCACAAAAATATAATTTTATGGTGCATTTTGTCCTGTTCTCCATCTACATGCTCCTCCTGGGTGATGTCACACCACAACACAACATTCAGTTCCATTCCTACGCCGATGATACACGACTGTATCAGACCTCCCTCCAAACCTCCACTGCTGCTCAGCAGGTATCAGAAACTAATCGACACCAAGTCTGGAGGGGACGTGACGGTCAGGGACTATTTTCAGCAGCGTATGAATCCACAGTTGGTGCTGAAGGAACAACAGTGTGGCTCACTGATGGGTTTTAATGGAGCTCAGAGGAAGAAGATGATTCTGTCGAGCGTGTGTGTGTGTGTGTGTGTGTACCTGCTCCACAGTGTGCAGGTGGTAGCAGTGTTTGTTGAGGCTGCTGCAGTGTGTAGAGAACAGAGCCGCTCCGATCAGCCAGCAGAGAGCGAGCAGCAGGTCCGACACGCTGAGCAGGAACAGAGGCTGCAGCTGCAAACACACAAACACACCAGTGACAGTGACGGACCGGGCCGACGGCACCGAGGTTCTGATGAGGTCCAACATGTCTATTAACTTATAATCCTGCGTATGTCCCGTCTGATCCCGTCAGTTTGATTTTACTTCACTTTGCCTCAAAAACACACAGAGAGTTTTCCTTCTGCTGGACGCTGCTGAACATGATGTTTTTACTCTCCAACTCTCTCCTGACTTTTACTCCCAGACTTCCAGAGGAGGTTTAATACGAACATCAGATAAATAACATGACTTGCTGTGAATTGAAGCTTCTGGAGGAATAAACACTCAGAGTGGAGGAGAGCGCAGAGTTTGGTTTTTAACCTAAAGCGGATCAGGCCATTTACTTTCTGTTTGTTTCAAATCAATCAAATTCATTTTATTCATCACATGACATCGTCTCAGTGATCTGCACAGTGAGCGACTTCCTCTGTCCTCGCTTCAAGTGAGGAGGAGAAACTTTCTACATGAACAAAAAAACATTTCCTGAATGTTTGTGTGAATGTTTGTCTTTGGATCTCGTTCAGACGCTCTCTGATAAATCTCTCCTCTCCCTCAGCTCTCCTGTACATGACTATCAGTTCAAAGCAGAAATCTGTTCTAAATATGAATTTGGCTGTAAACGTCAGCTGATGATGTCACAGGGTACAGCAGATCTGTTGGACACCTTCGTCCTCACTCAGCCGTCTCAGCTGCCGGAGCTTAAAAACAAAGACTGGAGGAGGAGACTGACCTCGGGCGTCCGGCTGAGTCTCTGCAGCATCACGCAGACGATGATGGAGCCGGAGCCCAGAATACTGAGGACAGAGTCAGACAGGTGTTAATATCACAGACATACAGGTAACAGAGTACTCTGTAATCAGATTACTTCATGCTGACTGAGCTTATTGTCTGCGTGCTGTGACCTCTGACCTCTGACCTTGCAGCGAAAACGAAGCAGAAATAAAAGTTTCATGTGCTGAAAAGTCTCCAGATGATTTTGTATTTTATTTCCTTCTAATTAATATTTCAATAAAGTCAGAGATGTAAAGAAAATGAACATTGCTGCTGGACTTTATGTGACAGACTTGAACCCTGAGGAGAACGAAGCAGTGAGACGCTGACCTGAGCACAGCCATGCCGAGCTGGATCCACCGCACCGCCTGGTACACCTGCAGACAGCAGACCTCAGGTCAGTTTAACATCGCTGCGTCACATTAAACACACACGTGGACTCATGTGGCTCCAGTCATCAGCTGGGAGAGTTTCAACTTAAAAGGAAGTGAAAACAGGTGAACTTTGACACAGTGTTACATGAAGGAGGTCTGATTTAAAGATCTCCCAGAAACCAATGTGAGCTGATGACTGGGTTTATAGTTTTGGTTGAACTGTTCCTTTACTGACTACCTGACTTCCTTTATGTGACCTGTTGATTCCCACTGAAGATATGAACCTTTGAAAATGCTTCACAACATGTAGGTTAATCTTAGAAACTGTTCCTGTGTCAGCTGCTCTGTTGTCTCTGTCAAGTTAATTAAAGTCTCTGTCAGATTCATTTGCTGCTGCACTGAGTGACGGAGGCAGAATGGATTTGTTGACGTAAAGACAAACAGAATATCAGTTCAGGTTTGTATAAGCAGCAGATGTCTGAGAGTGAAAGTGTTCAAATAGAGAAGAAGCAGAGACACAAAACCACCGAGAGTCGAGTCTGAAGAGACGCTTCACTCACTCAGGACTGAGAGCTGAGGACTGAAGCACTGAACTGAAAAAATCAAAATCGTTCTTATTGAATAAACTGTGTTTTAACACAGACTGAAGACGTCCTGCAGACTGGAGACGTCCTGCGGACTGAAGACATCCTGCAGACTGAAGACGTCCTGCAGACTGGAGACGTCCTGCGGACTGGAGACGTCCTGCGGACTGGAGACGTCCTGCAGACTGAAGACATCCTGCGGACTGGAGACGTCCTGCGGACTGGAGACATCCTGCAGACTGAAGACGTCCTGCGGACTGAAGACATCCTGCAGACTGAAGACGTCCTGCGGACTGAAGACGTCCTGCGGACTGAAGACGTCCTGCGGACTGAAGACATCCTGCAGACTGAAGACGTCCTGCGGACTGAAGACGTCCTGCGGACTGAAGACGTCCTGCGGACTGGAGACGTCCTGCGGACTGAAGACGTCCTGCGGACTGAAGACGTCCTGCAGACTCTTGTTAGTTTAGTCATCTTTGACCTTTCTGTTCTCAGCAGGACCAGAAGTGAGATCTCGAAATGAAAACTGTCCTCCAGCTCATGAAACAAATCTTTCCACCTCCTTCGTTTGCATTTACAGTTTTGAATGTAACTTAATTCTCTTCATCGGATCCACGTGGTGGAAAATACAAGTTCCATCACTCGTGTGCGGATCTAAGGAGTGTTTACTGATCAGCTCTGGTTACGAGTTAGTGTTGATTTTAGAATTTTTACCTTTCAAAGATATGAAGAAGATTTGATGACATCACTCTCAGTGTATCACAGCTCTTCTTCAGTGGTTTAATAAATCTTATATTTATATTTATTATATATTTATATATCTAAAATAGTTTTTTCAGGCTAAATGATAAAAAACTGAACTGCACCTCAGACTAAAGAAGACGAGAGACAGAAACACGTTTAGTTTTTCCTCTTTTCCTATTTTATTAATCTCTCAAAACTTCATGGAACTTTTAAAGTTCCATCAGCATCCGTGTGAACAGCAGCGCTGCAGAGCAACACTGTGGATTCACCTGAGACTTACAGCAGCGCTGGAAAGTAACTTAGTACATTTACTCAAGTAAAGTAGAAGCACTTTAAGACTGAACGTCCATCATGTTCTCACCTGACAGCTGGTTAGTTTTCAGATTCAGAATGTTACAAAACAATATAATTTATAACAGATATAAATGATTTATGATGTGTTATTGAACATGAAACCATGCAGCAGTGTTTACAGTCGTTACAGTGAGCTCAGTCTCACCTGTTGCATCAAAGTCATCACTAATAGCATTATAATAATAAATATTGTTCTGCTTGTTCTGGTTCTGATACTTGATGAAGTCTAAACTCTCACCTCGGTCCAGTCGTGAGCTCCGGTGGTGTTCCTCTCTGAGCTGTTGGTGAAAACTTCCTGCAGCCTCTCAGCAGCCGACATGCTGGAAACTCTGAGGTGCATCTCAGGAACCGAAGAGAGGAAGATGAAGACGAGGCTGCAGCCTGGAGCTGAGAGGTTCTGACGGTCCGGCAGCAAGGAGCTGAGAGGTTCTGACGATTTGGCAGCCTGGAGCTGAGAGGTTCTGGCGGTCCGGCAGCCTGGAGCTGAGAGGTTCTGACGGTCCGGCAGCCTGGAGCTGAGAGGTTCTGACGGTCCGGCAGCCTGGAGCTGAGAGGTTCTGACGGTCCGGCAGCCTGGAGCTGAGAGGTTCTGACGGTCCGGCAGCCTGGAGCTGAGAGTGATTAATGACCCTGCAGTTCACACAGGAGGCTGGAGTCATTCACACTAACCCCGCCCACTGAACATATTGGCCACGCCCCCAATGGGCAGGACAGAGAGGCTGCAGATCAGACCAGAGTCACACACACACACACACACACACACACACACGCGCGCGCGCTTCTGTCTGCTGCCTCCACCTGCTGGTGTGATGGAGGAAGTAAAAGGCTTCAGAGAGATGAGAGAACTGGACTCTTCTGACAGAACAGGAACCAACACCAGGCTGAGCAGAAGATTTGATCCGATGTTTCTACACGATGATGTTTTCTCTATATTTGAAGCTTTCTTTACTAGTTCGTTTTCTGTACAGTGTCTTTGAGTTTTTAGAAAAGCGGTTTTAAATAAAATGTATTAAAGTAACATGAAAATTTAAAAAAAGACTTAAAAGCACTGTAGACGCTGACAGTTTGAATTTATTCTTGAGCACATATGGTGGTCTGGACTACAAACACAAAACAAAAGAGAGAACAGATTCTCAGCACGAGTTATTCAAAGAGAAACTAAAAAATGCTTCTGGTTTGCCAACAATCTTTGCTTCAGTCTGAAACAACAGTGTGACTTTAAACACAGATGGATGATTCAAGTTTGAATCAACAGGACACGTTTCACCTCTCAAACAAGAGGAGCCTTCAGCTCCAGCTAACTGCAGGAGATGCAGGTTTTCAACTGTATGGGAGTGTACAGAGTGTGTGAGTGTCCTACAGTGTGTGTGAGTGTCCTACAGAGTGTGTGAGTGTCCTACAGTGTGTGTGAGTGTCCTACAGAGTGTGTGAGTGTCCTACAGTGTGTGTGAGTGTCCTACAGAGTGTGTGAGTGTCCTACAGTGTGTGTGAGTGTCCTACAGAGTGTGTGAGTGTCCTACAGAGTGTGTGAGTGTCCTACAGTGTGTGTGAGTGTCCTACAGAGTGTGTGAGTGTCCTACAGTGTGGGAGTGTTCTACAATGTGGGAGTGTCCTACAGTGTGTGTGAGTGTCCTACAGAGTGTGGGAGTGTCCTACAGAGTGTGGGAGTGTCCTACAATGTGGGAGTGTCCTACAGAGTGTGTGAGTGTCCTACAGTGTGTGTGAGTGTCCTACAGAGTGTGTGAGTGTCCTACAGAGTGTGGGAGTGTCCTACAGAGTGTGGGAGTGTCCTTGCAGAGTCGTTAAGGACACGTGAGCTGTGTGTCTGTAGCAACTGTCAGGACACTCCCACATGATGTAAGGACACTCCCACACACAGTTTAAAACCCTGCAGTTAGAGCCGAAGAAGCCAAATGAAGAAATAACCACATGGTCTGGACGGTTACATCATCAATCTAGATCTACTGTCACATGATTCACTTCATTCTTCTGTCAACTGGACTCAAAACATTTAAAAGTTTACAGCTTTCTTTTCACTGATTTCTGCTATAAATAATTTAAGAGACACTTCAGTTGCATCTGTGCTGATACAGACACAAACGCACTCAGTAGCAGCAGAATGGCCTCGTGGGTAAAAACAAACCATCTTTGGGTTAACTGATCAACCTTATAAAGTGTCCTTGAGCAAGGCACTGCGGCCCTGCAGGCTCTGAGGCTGACCTTTGAGCTTCACATGAGAGGAGAGTGCTGTCGACAAACACTGAAGTGTTCGTGTCTGCAGCTCTGAATAAACTCAAATAAAACCTTGTGAATGATCAGCTCAGTCAGCAGGATGACAAGTTCACAGTTTACGTCTCTACAAACCACAGATACATTTAAACAAGTTTGGTACGAGACGACGTACCATACTGACATTTCCACTTGTTCCAACACATCACCTTCATCACATGGTCATGACTTGATGCTCACGTCGCTGGTGGAGGGACCGCCGAGTCTGACAGAGCTGGATATTTTATAAAGGACACCTCAAGACATTTTGCAGCTCAGTTTGTGGCGACCGAAACAGGTATTTCAAGACAAAACATGACATTTTTCTGACCCTAACCAGAGCAGAACCACACGATGTGAGGAGAGAGAAATATAAAGCTTAAACACACCTGTGGTTTTGCAGAGACGTACTTTGCCAACAAACATTCTAGTGATTAGATCTGAATGATACTCATCAACTGATCCCTAAGTCTAAAACCTCTCCAGTGACATCACTGATCACCTGCAGTCCACACACGACTGGCTGCTGAGAAACAGGAGACAGGTCTTTTAGAGGCCGCTGGTTTTTGTCAGTGTCGGACCTCTGAGGTGTTCTCAGTGTTTCCTGGTCCGGCTCGCAGCATTAGCGACAGCGGCGACTTCGGTGACTCGTGTTTCTTCATGTGGTTGCGGAAGATCCTGGCGCCGCTCAGGTTCTTCTTGCAGATGTTGCAGAAGTAGGGCCGGGTGTCGGAGTGCATGTCCACGTGGTAGGTGAGCTCGAGGGCCCGGCTGAAGCTCTTGCTGCAGAGCGGACACTGGTAGCGGACGCCTGAGTGCGTCAGCTGGTGGCTCTTGAGCGAGCTCTGCTGTTTGAAGGTCTTGTCGCAGACGGAGCACTGGTACGGCCGGGCGTCGGTGTGCAGCCGCTGGTGTCGCCGCAGGGCGCTGGAGAAGGTGAAGCTCTTGCTGCAGTCGGTGCAGGTGTAGGGTTTCTCCCCGGTGTGGATCCTCTGGTGCTCCGTCATGTGGACCTGCTGGGTGAAGCTCTTCCTGCAGGTGGGGCACTGGAACGGACGCTCGCCCGAGTGAATCCTCAGGTGTTTCTGCAGCGCCGACGCCTTGAAACAGTCTCGACCGCAGACAGGACAGCTGTGCTTCCCTTTCCCGCCGGTGGGGACTGCCTGAATCTCTGAGCGGCCATCTTGTTCTGTCAGGACCATGACAAGAGAGACATTTACTTAATATCTGTGAATTTACTCGAGGTGTTTTTATGAAATATTAAGACACATGATGACATGGTGCGAATCTAGAACTTCTTAAATTATTTTCCTTTCTTACGTTATTATAGCAGCTGATATTAATAAACTTTATTTCTGGTTGCCACCCACCATAAAACAGAAACAACCCAGTAACTACAGCAGCTGACTGTCATTCTACCACCACAGAGTGTCGCTGTCAGAGCAGATGACAGACCGATGAGCGCCGGTCTCCAGTCCTCCTCCTCGCCATCAGAGTTGATCAATCCACTGACGTCTCCCTCCTTGTTTTCTTCTCCGTCCTCCCTCAACAGCAAGCTATGGTGGTTACCGTGGTTACCAGGTGGAGGTCCAGACTTGGTGATGAAGGACTCGGCGGGGGTAGAAAGGTCGTCTGAGTCCTGGAGAGATCACGAGACAGATGAAAAACAACCTCACGTCGTTTCACCTGACGATGATCAAAAGGCTGAAGTTCGTACCTGCTCATGAGCACCTCCATCCTCCTCTTCCTCTTCCTCTTCTTCTTCTTCAGTCTTCATGTTGAGCCAGAACTCCTGAAACAGAAAACATCACCTCATCAGTCTCCACTCAGAAATAAGGTTCAGATCAGAGCTGCATTCATACATTCTACATTCACTTCTTCATCAAAGGTTCTGAGTGACTTCTGCAGTTTGAAGATGTCACATTGAGCTCTGGGAAACTGATGAGCTTCTGCTTTTAGTTGCAGTCCTGGTCCAAAGCCTGTTCATGTTCACAGACTTTCACAACACGAAATGTAAGTTGTGTCATAAAAGTGACACTCAGCATGTCGACGATCTCACAGCAGGTCGAACTTACATCTCGTCACCTGGCACGACGCACTCTGACAACACTTTGTGTATAGACTGACATCTGCTTATTAGGATCAATTCAAACCAACGTTAAATCAATACGTGATCAGATGTTATCAGTTTTATGATCTAATGAACAGCTGAAGAGGCAGCAGAGAAAGAGGAATGAGTTCTGCTGCGCAGCTCTGGGATCAGTTCAGTGTTTGTTCTGTACAACACTGAAGCAGAGACAGCGTGCCGAGGTCTCACCTTGTCTGCGGGGGCTGCGATGAGTCCGTCCCTGATGTGGATCCTCATGTGTTTGCGGAGCAGGCAGGGCCTCAGGAAGCTCCGGGGGCAGATGCTGCAGGGGTGAGGTTTGTTGGCCATGTGGATCTTCTCATGAGCTCTCAGGTTGGTCGTGGTGGTGAAAGCCTTAGCGCACACAGAGCAGCGGTGCAGCTTCTCCGTCGTGTGGATCTTAAAGTGCTCTTTGAGCCTGGACGGCCTTGTGTAGCTCTTCCCACAGACGGAGCAGACGTGGAGCTTCTTCACGCCGTCTGCAAATAGCAACACATGAAGTTCAGGATCAGGACGCGTCGGACAGGATGTAAAGATCATTTTACAAATCAGTAAAGTGTCAGTTTGTTGTAATTAAACTTGAACTCATGTAGTTTTGTGTGTTAAAGCTCAGTGAACTACATCATCTCAACAACACGTCACCAACATGGAGCCGACTGGGTCAGAGAAGGTCGTGAACAAGAACAACAACAATAAATCTGCTCATGTTGACAGCTGCAGTTCTGAGAGCAGAGCTGGTTCTGGTTCAGTTCTGTGAGCTGCTGATATACAGGAGAAGCTCTACAGTGTTTAAGTTACATTAGAAATATGAACTGCCTTATGTTTAGTGTTCTGACCGGTCAGTGAATGCACCGTTTCCTCTTCATCATCATCATCATCGTTTCTGTTGTCGACCTCCTGCAGCCCGTTCAGACGGCCGCTGCCGTCCACGAGCGGCTCGTCTGGCGTCTGTGAGACAGAACGTATTTCAGTGTGCAGCGACTGTGAAGTTAAACTGGTAACAGACAACAAAGTTGTACATGTTGATCATCTTGTTAGTTTGGAGCAACAGTCCAAAGAATCTCTAGTCACAGTGATAAAACATGAAAGAGTATTTAAGAGTGTGGAAGCAGCAAATTCTTCACCTTGTTGTCAGAGTCCGACAGTGCAGCGCTGTGGTCTGGCGTCATGGCGGCGCTGTGGTCTGACGTCATGGCGGCGCTGTGGTCTGGCGTCATGGCGGCGCTGTGGTCTGACGTCATGGCGGCGCTGTGGTCTGGCATCGCGGCGGCGCTGTGGTTTGACGTCATGGCGGCGCTGCGTCCCTCCCTGTGGTGGATCTCCAGGTGCTTCCTGAAAACTCTCTGCATGGAGAATCGTTTCTTGCAGACGTCACACTGGAACGGTCTCTCTCCGCTGTGAGACCTCTCGTGCTCCCTCAGCCGGGAGGCTCGGCTGAAACCTTGGCCGCAGATGTCGCACTGCAGCGCCCTCTGGTGGAGCTTCAAGTGCTGCTGCAGCTTCTCCATGGTGGAGAAATCTTTGAGGCACAGGAGGCAGCGATGAAACGTTTCCTCCTGGTGTTTAAAGACAAAGATTTATTCATTAGATTCAGGAACAAACAAGCTGCATCTTTTTGTTGAAAGGCAACAAAACACTGAATTTGAAGTCTCCACCTTCAGTCCTCCACCAACACATTTCACATACCCAGATACTACATCTGTCGGTCATCGTTTGATGGACCTGCTCCCACTTCAGACGGGGTGCATGCTAACACTTTTATCTCATCAGCTACAGTGAAGATTTCATTCAAATAAAAGTTTTAATAACGTCCTCAGATCAGTTTGTGATCTTGGGCTCTCAGCATGGGGGGAGAGATGATGATTGAGTTTTACTTTACGGGGGACTTTGACCTTGAAGTTCTCTCAGATTGACTCCATCATCACTCACGTTGCCAGCTGCACCTCCAGCCTGGACCACAGCGTTTTCCTCGGCATGCCTCTGCAGATGTTTCCTCAGCAGGCCCGGCCGGTTGAAGCTCTTGCAGCACAGTGAGCAGCGGTGAGGCTTCTCTCCGGTGTGGAGCCTCACGTGGTCCCTGAAGGACGACGACGTGGAGAACGTTTTCTCACACAACGAGCAGGAGTAGAGGTTCTGCTCTCCGTGGGTTTTCTGGTGGTCGCTGAGGCCCGTCCTGGAAGCGAAGCGTTTGGGGCACAGCGGGCAGGAGAACGGCCTCTCTCCGGTGTGAGTCCGCTCATGTTGGACGAGATGCCGTCGCTGAATGAAGCCGCGGCTGCACACTGAGCAGTGGTGTGGCTTCTCAGCGGCGTGACAGAGCTGGTGCCGCCGCAGGCAGCCCAGCTGGGCGTAGCTGGCCCCGCAGTCTGGGCAGCAGTACGGCTTCTCGCCGGTGTGGACCCGCTGGTGCACCACCACATTTATCTTTTTTGTGAAGCGCTTCCCGCACACGGAGCAGCTGTGCGGCTTGTTGCCAGAGTGCGTAGCCATGTGGTCCGCCAGCCGAGACGGACGAGAAAACTCCCTGCTGCATACTGAACAGTGGTGATGGCGTTTTGACTGACGGCTGCTCTCCGGTGTGGACGGTGTCTCCGTGTCGGGGACGCTCCTGTCTCCTGCAGGACACGATACTGACATTAACATCATGAAGATCATCTGTGTCCTGCTGAGAAACCCATCATCTCTTTCTCTCTCTGCAGGTGAGATGCTCTGGTTCAACTCTCATGTCTGTGCAGTAAACATGAAGCTAGAGCTAGCTTAGCTTAGCATAAATACTGGAAACAGGTGGAAAGAGCTAGCATTGCTCAGTTCAAAGGTAATAAAATCCACCAACTAGCAGCTAGCTGGCTGTTTCAGTGCAGACGGAGATCATTTAGGCATTTTAATGTGCGTGGAGTCAAAGAAACTGACCTTCAGCAGGAAGCTGCTGACAGTCCTCTCCTCTTAGTTCTGCTTCCACCTTCACTCCATTCATCTCCTCATGCTCTGATCGTCTGAGGGTGGACGTGTCTCCTCGAGGCCTCTGAGACAAAGACAAAGGACACAAATACAGATCAGTAAGCGCCTGATCAGGGTTGATGCTCAGACTGAAGACACGGAGCTCATTTCCACATGTAAGACTCACAGCAGGATTGTTCCAGGTCACATCTCAGGGGTGTTTCATCGAGTGGAGGTCAAAGTTCATCCACACCAAACCGGGACAGCCATTTCTTTATGCAGCTGGCACTGTGCAGTCACGTTGGGAGGTAAAGGACAGACACAAACTGAAGCCTTCCAGGATGTTTACAGGAAACATCCACTTACACTTAATTTAACCATTTAAGGAAAGTCAGAATTCATCCTCTTTAACAACTTCTTTTGTAAGTGTAAAGGTAAGCAGTGTGCAGAGATGGGTTGTATGTAATATATCATTATGAGACCAAGTTAATATATTTCTTCTCAACAGGAAAGTTTATAAAGAATTAAGATAAAATTCTGTTAAGTGGCTTAAAGCAAGCTGGATATCACAGCTACAGATCGTTTTCCAGGACATGTTCAGTGTGAAGCAATGAGCAAGTGCAACTCTCACCAAAGACTGAACAGAGGCGAGATGTCACCTGTTGTACTGGGAGCCCAAAATTCAAGTATGAGCCTTAAAATGAGCATAATATGACGTCTTTACAAACAACTGCCATGTTTACATTTAAGAAGAATCTACATTTTGTTAACAATACACAGTTTACTTCTAACACCAAACTGTGCTGTCACATTGACAATTTGGTGAAATTTCTCATAGTACAACTTATATAATCCTGTAGGATTTGGTCCAAACTGTCTGGGAACACCTGGCTGTAGAATCCTATTTGACTTATTGACACGGATATTTAGTCTCACATCACAGTATCGATATCATATCCGGTCCGGTTCGATCCGGTCGGGCTGATGTTTGACTGTTAACTCTCCTGCAGTATTTATATGCTTATATTTATTCATAATTACGACCCGACGCACATTATTGACACTCCATCATAAAATGTTCATTAGCCGATCGTGTGTGTGTGTGTGTGTGTGTGTGTGTGTGTGTGTGTGTGTGGTGACTGATGCGTTTCATCCAATCAGAGAAGAGAAGCGCTGTTAGCTGTAAATATATATGTTTTCCTTTCAAGCTAACAGTTCTGTTAGTTCGTTAATCTGAAACCAAAGCGTACACGGACACGTTACCTCGGTTCTCTGGAGCTGCAGGGCGGGTGAGGCGAGGAGAGCTGCGGGGGAACAGACACCTCTGGCGGATGAAAAGGCTCCAGGAGGAGACGACGGCTCTGAGTTTGCCTTGACGCGATGCTAATGCTAATGCTAATGCTAACGGGGCTTGCTAGCTCGGATGCAGGAGTCATACGTCACAGCGTCCTGGACCGCTGCTCCGGCCAAACGTGTGTTTCTGCCGTCGAACGCTAAAAACGTCATTTTTAAACTCGACGTTACAAATTCGAACCCTCCAGAGGAAAGATGGAGCCCTCAGCGGCCCGTCAGGGGGTCCAGGTCGGTGTCAGCAGCAGGTAAAGTAACTTAAATCAACAGCAGGTGGACGAAGCGTAAACTTAGTCTTGTTCGCTCATCAGCTGCGCGGCGCTGCGCTCAGTGCTGCCGCCGCTGGCCGGAGGAGGAACTGCAACAACCCTGCAGCTGCTGCTCATCCACACTTCACCTTTATGTTTGTTTTTCCTTCATTACAACCCAGGCTGACAAAACTGTCATGTCTAAAGACCTTCCAAGCTCTGACATGCAGCTGGAGTTCATGTTTCACTTCCTGTATTTTAAGCATCTTTCTGATTCTCTACAGTGCTGCCAGGAGTCACGTCTATATACAATGTTAAGCAAATTTTAAGCAAACTTTATTCACAGTTAGAGTGAATGAACTGTGGTACCTAAAGCATAACTTGAGTCTGCGGTCAGGCCAGCCATGGTTTGTTTGCTTGGTCAAATCAGCTGCACCTTTTTTTCAGTGCACAAATGCACAAACATTTACTGTAATTGTAATGAAACTGCTCAGAAGAGCAGCTGGTAGTAGCTCCATTCACACTGGTGTTTGGATGCAGCTTTAGTGCACCAATTCCCGCCTCTGTCTCACGGTGAATCTCTCGGAGGCGCTGAGGGGTGAAGTTTTGCTTTTCCTTGTCGTGTTTCGCACTGCGACAGACAAAAGATGCTTTGAAATCTGAAATGAGCTCCTGGAGAATTTTGACTTTTAATTACATTTCAAACCACCTGAAACAGATCCACCTTTACTTTGGGTCTGTTTTGTAACTCACATTTAAAGTGTTTTGTTGTTGTCCAGACTTCCTAAAATCAATATGGACACAGTCTGCATCAGAACACAGCCTGTGGTGTTCCTTCTGAATAGGATCAAATCCCAAGAGTCTATGATAGAGATCGGACATCACTTCACGGGATGATGATGTAATAAAGAGCACATGTAATTTATTGAACAGCTGACAAACACACACTTCCATCACTCCAGCGTCCTCCTCTCACTCTACTGCTTCTTCTTCACCACGTGGGCACAGTCATATTTGCCTCTGACCACTTTGAGTTTGACTCCGGGCAGATCCTGAGTCCTCCCGCCCTCCACCAGCACCACGTTGTGCTCCTGCAGGTTGTGTCCCTCCCCGGGGATGAACGCCACCGCCTCCTTCCCGTTAGAGAGGCGCACTCGAGCGCACTTCCTGTTGGCAGAGTTGGGCTTCTTGGGTTTTCGGATCATGGTCTTCAGGACCACCGCCTTCAGCTGGGGACAGCCGAACGTGGCGCCGACAGTTTTAGGAGGCGGTTTGGGTTTCCCCTGGCGGTGCATCTGGTTGAGGGTGGCCATCGTCCTGGAGAGGATGGGAGCCGTCCAGGCAGAGGCATGCTGGGACGCTGCAGACGTGGAAAAGTTATAATGGTATAAAGTACAAAATAAAAATGTACATCTTGATTACAGTCGTTGAATGAACCCAGCACAGACTTGATGTTCTCTGATCTCGTCCTGACGAACTCACTGCTGTTAATTTCATCTCAGCGCCCGGTCTGTTTCTGCCCGTTTCTTTATTTCAATGTTATTTCTATGAAGTCATGTTTCATTCATCATTTCAGTGGATGGCTCTAAATACTACAACACCCATGAACCTCCAACACCACTGTGTTGAAGGTCAAGACACTGAACCCACCCCCTCCTCCACCTTCAGCCAGCATGCACCTGAGACAGATGGACAGTGTGCAGGTGTGCAGCCTCACCTTGACACAGTGATGTCAGCGCCGGCCGGAGGCTCCATAACAACGACATTCCTGAAACAAACAGAGAAGATTCTGCAGTTCAGCCAAACATCTGATTTGACTGTACAAGTTATTAACAAAGACGTTCATACATGATTTGTTTCACATTGTGAGATTCTGCATAAAACTACGTATACTGAGCAAGACTTTCATTTGTCTCTGTTCGACACTCTAACAGGTCCCACAGAAACAAACACCAGCCGTCAGTTCCCCACTGAGCTCCTTCCTGCTGATATGTCGCCTGTAGACGTGGAGGTTAAATGACTTGTGTTGTGGGTCTTAAAGTGGTAAACTGTGACAATGACTTGATTTCAGATGTGCTGGGTGAAACACATGAATACAGAAATAAAAAGCGGCTCTTGCTGATTTTTATAATGTCTCAAGTTGACTTTCTGACGGCTCTATAGCTTTCTGACGAATGAGAAACTTTTAAATATGACACTTGGTAAATGGAATCTGGTGTGACTCTACAAGTCACATGTGGTCACTACTGAACCTACCGAACAGTGAGGAGTAAACACTTCTCAACGTGCTAATGCTAATTAATGAGTACAGCATCACGTACAACAATGCTAGTAGCTAACGTTAGCCATGTCACAGTCCACAACACGGAGGTTAAGTGTACAGTTACCGCTCTACGCACCGGCTCTGAGCCCGCAGACCTCCGGTCAGAGTACCGCAGAAAGTCCGGAGAGAAAACACACAGTTTATTGTTCCAGAAAATCAAGATATTTATCGCATTTTTCTGAAGAATGAGCCAAGGACGTTCTGATTCCAGCGTGAGCAACCAGAACTCCAAAACACCGGAAGTGGTAACGGCGATAAAGTGCTAAAGTGCTTCCGGGTCTACTCTCCCATCAAAATAAGAGACATTTATTTAATCTCACAAAGGTTAAATTTTTTAATTTAACATTTGGCATTGATTTTGAGTCAATGGATCATATGACCTGCAAGCTATTGTGAAGAACTGCTGACTATACATAGAAACTATTGGGGAAAAGTGTGATTTTTCATTAAAACATTAATATAAAATATGTGGAGGACTTGAAACAGAACACAAAGAGGTGTGTCTCATTCAACCAGCAGAGAGAAACATTTCTGCTGAGTGTCAGTTCAGGTCTGCATCCTTCAGAGGAGCATCTGAAGTCTGTCCCCGTCTGAAGGCTCCTCCAGAGGCTCCTTCTGCTCCCTGTTTCTGGAGGATGAACCGCTACAATCCTTCATGGCCTCACATATCCCAAGATTCTTCACAGCAGGAAAAAGAAGAAACAAAGAGAGAAAATGGTGACATTGTGTGACGTAGATCGTCTCTTTCGTGGGCCTGGGCAGCAGAAATCATGACGTAAGAGTAAAACATCTGGTGACGCAACCAGGAAATGCTCCAGAGGATAGACCATCACATTTAACAACAGCTGACCAGGTGAACAAGCTCTCTGAAGGACTCGCCTACAAACACCACAGAGGCCGAGTCCTTCAGAGGACGCAGACCTGAACTGAGGCACAGCAACTGTCTGTGATTTTAAGTCGATGGGTCCCATGACCTGGAAGCTATTGAATGAATTACTGAATATAAATGAAACTTAATGACAGAAAATTCTAATTTCTCCTTAAAAATATCACTCTAAGGTATAAAAAGCAGTAATGTCAAAGACGAAGAGGTGTGTCTCATTCAACCAACATTTCAGCTTTAATTTTGAGTCGTTAACACAATCTGTTTATTTTCTAATCAATTAATGACACATTTACCATTCAAATAGGTGTGTAATATTAAATCAGTTTAGTTTAATTGTTTAACTATAATTTTCACTAATATCAAGCGTGAAGGTTTTGGACAGAACATGAAGTTTGTTTCAGACACACAGGACTCAGTCGAGCTCAGTAAATCACAGTCATCATCAGATTTGGGTTCAGTGAGTCGTTGGATCAACTGGATCAGTCCTGAGCATCGTCCACAGAGCTCAGGTAACCTGCAGCTGCTCCCATGTTCTGTTAGAACCGTTTGGACTCTCCGGAACCTCCCTTTGCCTCTGGTGTGAGATGGTGTGAGTGAGCTGCCTGAGACGTCCTTCAGTCTGATGAGTCATCAGGATTTATTAAGGTCATCATGTTGTGATCAGATAAGATATGAAACTTTATTAATCCCTGACGGGAAATGAGGTCATCACAGCAGCAGTACAATCAAAATGAAAGGGCAAATATAGAAATAATAAGGAACTATACAAATATGCAAAAAACAATAAAGTACTATTTATAGTAAAATGCTTAAGCAGTAACAAAAAGAAGTTAAAATTCTGAGTTAAATAAAATAAAACACTGAGCTTAGTTGAGCTTCAGGTGCAAGAGAAATAAGGTGCAGTTTTATTCACAGTGATGATAATTTAAGCGCAGTAAATGATTTGTGTGTTCTTGTGTGAGAGTTGTAAAGTCTGATAAACCTGCAGTGCAACAAATAAACCTGATAACTCTTTAAACAGGAAACACTAGTTACCGTCTGAACTGTCTGAGCGTTTTATACATGTCTGTTAAAAGTAGTTTCAGTCGTGTTCGGTAATGAAACGACACCTCAGACGCTCCAGCTGGACAGTCTGAACCTCTGACGTCTGGAGTAGAGCTGAGTCATGACGTCACCTGTGAGAGTTTCAGCCTCCTCCTGGATGATGTTCATGTTGTCAGGTGTGTTAATATTTATTGCTGTGTGACATTTACAGGTGAGCAGGTGTCAGCAGGTGCACAGATTACTGATGGATGAAATCAGTCCTGATAAGAGTCCATCTGCGCTCTGCTGCCAGGCGAAGGTCTCGTCCTTCAGCTCGGGTCAGCAGATCTCTATCAGAGCGCCCTGGTTACATATTAAACCTGCAGGAGAGCAGACAGGTGAGCAGACAGGTGAAGCCTCTCTGAGCTGCAGTCAGTCGCTGTGAAGATGAAGATGAAGCTGGAGCTCTTCCTGGTCGTCATGGCCGTGGTCTGCGCCGCCGGCAAGCCCACGAGCAAGGCAGCGGCAGGGAGGAACAAGCTGCTGCTCATCTCCTTCGACGGCTTCAGGTGGGACTACGACCAGGACGTGGACACGCCGAACCTGGATCAGATGGTGAAGGACGGAGTCAAGGCCAAATACATCACCCCCCCGATGCTGACCATGACCTCCCCGTCCCACTTCACCACCATCACCGGTACCAGAACTTTATTCATTCATGTATTTATTCATGTGTTTCTACAGAGAAACCATCAGGACGCTGCAGTCACACTGATATAAACAGTCACACTGCAGCTAATGACACGACAAGTCTTCAGATCCTTTACTGCGCTGAAAGTACCAACAACACATTACAAAAGTATTTAAAGAGTTACTTCAGTAAAATGACACCACACTGTAAAAAGTGACTCGTTCTTATTAAAGTAAGTACAGACAGTAATGTGATTACTGGTCAACTTGTTTAAACTGTTAATATAGAAGAAAAGTTCAGATTTGATGTTTTATCTCTTCAGATGTGTTGAAATACTAATGTGTAAAGTAACTAAAGCTGTCAGATAAAGTATGGAAGGAGGAGAAGTGCATGAGAAGTACTTCCATCATGTACTCAGAGGAATACTCTGCCCGTCACCTGAGTGGTAGTTAAAGTCATTATTACAGTTGTAGATACAGTTTGTAATTCATTCATTAAAAAGGAGTTTCTTTGGAAGGTACTAAATATTTAATTATTATCAACAACTATTTAAAAAGCACAGAAATACGTACCTCCTCGTTATCGTCGGTTCTGAATTATATCTGAATTTAAGCTCCAGTTGTTTCAGATCCAAACTGAGTTTATTTGATCTGATAGGTGACACTGCATCACTACACATCTGTCACTGTGACAGTAAAACAATCAGAACAGCTCATCTCACTTTGGACCTCAGAGGGTCGTCTCAGAACCTCTCGACAGTTTTACAGCGGACATGTGTATCAGGGTTGCATAATGAAGCAAACAGTCAGATATGATAAGATATCATTTATTGTCCTGCTGTAAATTTGTTCCTCTTCGTCCAAAATAACACGTGGAGGGAAACAAAGAAGTGGACGAGAGTCTGGAGACAGATAAAGTGAGCAGCTTTGGTTGAAGGTGAACTCTGAGGTCACGACCTGAGCAATCAGCCATCAGTCCAGGCAGTTAGCCAATAGGAGCGCTAGCTACACGGCTAACTTTAAATGTTTCATATCATCTGAACGCTCTGAATTCACCTCCATCATTTCAGAGTCCCAGACAGATGAAACTCTAACTGCTGCCACATATAAGATGGAGGCTGACAACAGCTCGTCTATGAGGCCTGACGTCACACACGTTTAAACTTCCTGTTCATTTTGAGCTTTTTAAATGTGAAACTCTTAAAAGTTCTGAAGCGTTATTCTGAAGTGAACCCGTCTGGTTCCTGTTGCTGTTCCCTGTGCGTTAGGCAGATGGGTGGAGGACCACGAAGTCGTCCACAACATGATGTTCGACGACAAGACCAACCTGAAACTTCCTCACAAACTGACGCTGAAAAAATCTGCGTGGTGGAACAAAAGAGTCCTGCCGTTATGGATCACAGCTCAGAACCAGGTGAGACGTCCAAGATTCAGCTAAACTGATGATCATCAGAGATGAGTCGAGCTGTCTCTCTCCCGACACTTCTGGGTTAAAGATCGGGTCAGAATCGACTCAAAGATCAACTTGAAAACAAGAAAATCACTTTCATTTACAATATATACTGTTTGTTGTTGTTTACTGTTTGTCTGTTGTTTACAGTTTGTTTACTGTTTGCTGTTGTTGTTTACAGTTTGTTGTTGTTTACTGTCTGTTGTTGTTTCCAGTTTGTTTACTGTTTGCTGTTGTATACAGTTTGTTTGTTGTTGTTTACTGTTTGTTGTTGTTTACAGTGTTTGTTGTTGTTTACTGTCTGTTATTGTTTACAGTTTGTTTGTTGTTTACAGTTTGTTTACTGTTTCTTGTTTACTGTCTGTTGTTGTTTACAGTTTGTTGTTGTTTACAGTTTGTTTGTTGTTGTTTACGGTTTGTTTGTTGTTGTTTACAGTTTGTTGTTGTTTACTGTTGGTTTGTTGTTGTTTACAGTTTGTCTGTTGTTGTTTACTGTTTGTTGCTGTTTACTGTCTGTTGTTGTTTACAGTTTGTTTGTTGTTGTTAACAGTTTGTTTGTTGTTGTTTACAGTTTGTTTACTGTTGTTTACAGTTTGTTTACTGTTTGTTGTTGTTTACAGTTTGTTCTTGTTTACCGTTTGTTGTTGTTTACTGTTGGTTTGTTGTTGTTTACTGTTTGTTGTTGTTTACTGTTGGTTTGTTGTTTACAGTTTGTCTGTTGTTGTTTAGTTTGTCTGTTGTTGTTTACTGTTTGTTGTTGTTTACAGTTTGTTTGTTGTTAACAGTTTGTTTGTTGTTGTTTACAGTTTGTTGTTGTTTACCGTTTGTTGTTGTTTACTGTTGGTTTGTTGTTGTTTACTGTTGGTTTGTTGTTGTTTAGGGTCTGAAAACTGCGTCCTTCCACTTCCCCGGCGGCGGCGCCAACTACAGCGGTCAGGTGGTCGACCGAGTGCTTTTTGAGGAGTTTGACCACCCGGACGACAACGAGACCGAGTGGCGGCAGAACATCGACAAGGTGCTGAGCTGGTTCTCCGAGGAAGACTTCCACTTTGTGGCACTGTACTATGGTGAGCCGGACAACGTGGGCCACGCCAAGGGACCGGACCACCCCGACAGGAAGAAGATCATCGCGCAGATCGACCGCACCATGGGCTACCTGAGGGAGGCCATTACTCGCTTTAATCTGAATGACAGCCTGAACGTCATCCTCACCTCCGACCACGGCATGACCACGGTGAAGAAGCGACCGCAGGTGGACGAGGTCATCATCAATAAATACATGGATCTGCTCAAGCTCACCAGCTTCGAGATCCTCGACTACGGCGGATTCGGTATCCTGACGCCGAAGACAGGGAAGGAGCAGGAAGTGTTCGACGCGCTGTCCAAAGTGCCCAATGTGACGGTCTACAAGAAGAACGAGTTTCCTGAAAGCTTCCATCTCGCCAAGAGCGAGCGGCTGCCCCCCATCGTGGTCGTCGCAGATCTGGGATTCAACCTGAACTCTGTGAGTTTGCTGGCAGTGACCGAGGGACCTTCAGGTGGTTCGATGTTGTTTAGTCCTCATCTTCTCAGTTTGAGTCTTTTCCCAGAACCGACTCTGAGGTTACTGCAGCGTCTGATCAACATCTCAACCATCAGTCTGTTAGAAACTTTCTAATTACAGTTCTGAAGTGCAGAAACTGACTCCAACCGTTTTTACATGAGCAGTTAGATAAACTGAAGCCGTCCTAAATTCTTTCCAGCGCCGTGTGACGCGAGCCGTCAGTGAGGTCAGAGGTCAAGTCAGCCATCAGAGGATCATCGGACATCTTTGTGATTTTTCATCTTTTTCTTTCCCTCCAGAGATTCATCGTCTACGTCAACAAAGGCGACCACGGCTACCACAACGGGGAGATGGACATGAAGACCATCTTCAGGGCCTTCGGACCGGACTTCAAGAAGAACTTCCTGTCCGAGCCGTTCGACAGCATCCATATTTACCCTCTGATGTGTAAACTGCTGCAGATCGAGCCGGCGCCACACAACGGATCACTGAGTGTCACTGAGAACATGCTGCTGGGCCCAGAGGGACCAGCTGGAACAGAGAAACCAGGCTCCGGTTATTACTTTTTATTATTCATTATGTTTCAGACAGTTCACCTCTGAGACCATCCATGTTTCACATCACAACTGAGTACATTTACTCACGTACTGAAACACCACCGTGCTTCTTGTACTTCACTTGATTTTTTTCCATTCTGAGAAAGATTTTACTTTAACTGCACAACATCGACTTGAAGAGCTTCAGTTACTGATTGTGAGATTTTATATCCAATAACAAAGTCTCTGACATTTTACCTCTAAACTGAATTTTTTGTCTCCCATTAATCACATGACGACCCCTTAGATTTACCTGGTGACCCTTTAGAGGGCCCGACCCAGAGGCTGGGAACCACTGGACTGAACCAGCTCCAATCAGAACTTGATGGGAGCAAACTGTTGTTTGTTAAAATGTGACAGGCTTCAGAAAGATTTCTGTTCATCTGTGAACACTGTCAGCACCAACAGCAGTAATCAGAGTAACTAAACTGCACCGTGGTTGTTTTCAGGTGGATCACAGGGAGCGTCACTGTCCGTCGCTCTGCTGCTGTGCATGCTGCTCTTCATGTCCGACGTGCTGTAACAGACCCCGGATCAGACCAGACCCCAGATCAGACCAGACCCAGGGTCAACATCCATCACCACATCTGAAATGTCTACTGGTTCAGGTTTTAAAGGAACAGTTCACCCAAAAAAGTTAATTCAGTCATTATCTTGTGTAATAAGCAGAGCTACCTGATGCTAACACTGTTAGCTCAGCAGAGCTACCTGATGCTAACACTGTTAGCTTGGCAGCTCCAGTGAAGCCTTCATGTTTACAAAGGTGTAAATCTGGTCTGAGATCAGTTGTGATGTGTTCTCTGCTGCAGACTGTGATCAGACGAGCTGATGGAAACATCTGATGTTTAAATCAAGTCTCAGCTGCTTCAGTTGTTCAGCAGAACGCTGCAGCTCTGTTTGACTGTGAAGCTCCAGAACTGTTGTGTGGTCTACCACACTTCACATGACTTCATATGACTGCAGTTATATTTTTGGGACATTATACTGTTGCTTGTCATATTTAAACACAATAAGAACTTAGGATTTTGTGCTTTTCTATTTCCTGCAGCTGTGAAGTGATTCTGTTTGTGACGCAGTCGATGAATCTGATGAACCACAAGTTGTTTTTTAGTTTTGGGTTAAAGCTGATTTCTGAAATAAATGTGAAGATTTACAATGTTTTGATTTTGTAAAAATAAATCTGTTAAGTCCTGAGAAGGATGATGATCCAGTTAATAATAATAATAAATGTTAAATAAACATTTATACAAACAGAAATGTCTCAACTGTGAACTTTTTATCAACAATGTATTCTTCTTAGTTTGGGCCTCAATTAACATGTAAACTCTTATTGTTCAGCTGATGTTAACAGCATCTTTGTAAAGTGTATGAATGAATATCTTAGTTAACATGAACTGTTAATACTTATTACTGCATTAACTATTAATCTGTGATCATAAAGTGTCTTCTGTGTTTTTGTTTATATGAACTAACTAAAGGTTCCCCCTGCTTCAGAAAGGCAGCAGGTGATGATGATCACCTGAACGATCACCTGGTAGCTCGTCTACAGCGATGTGAGGAATATTGATTATCACTCTGGATATCTACAGTGATCTGCATGAGGCGCTCTCACTGTGATTTAGTTGTATTGATCAGAAATAGAATAATCAGAGTTTATGTTGTTATTTTGAATGCGCCATCTTGGTTACTGTTGCCATGGTTACTAGCCTGCTTGTGCAGGGCAGGCTCCTCCTCTGTGGGAGGGGCTTAGAAGAACTGACCTGGGAGCTGTTTCATTCTAATGTTCCCAGAACTCCAGACTGCAGCATGTTAAATAATCTTCTCTGATCATAAAGTGTCTCCTGTGTTTTCGTGTCCATGAACAGTGAAACTTATATTATTCGGAGGCTTCAGACAGATGAGTCAGGAGACGTGCAGCCGAGTTGAAGACATCACGTCTTTATTCCTAATTAAATTACAGAGTAGAAAAGTGTCTCCTGAGCGAACGCGTCCTCACACAGAAAGTCTGACAACCCAAAATCTGATTTATTGATCAGTGTCGAGTCAGCAAACTGAACTCATCGAGACCTGAAGGAGAAAAAAATACGACGACATCCATCAGTCGTCAGCGCAGGCAACGAGGTGAGGCACGACAGTGACACACACACACACACACACACACACACACACACAGGTCACAGTCTCTCTCTCTCACACACACACACACACACACACACACACACACAGGTCACAGTCTCTCACAGACACACACACACACAGGTCACAGTCTCTCTCTCTCACACACACACACACACACACACACACACACACACACAGGTCACAGTCTCTCTCACACACACACACACACACACACACACACACACACACACACACACACGCAGGTCACAGTCTCTCTCTCACACACACACACACACACACACACACACACAGGTCACAGTCTCTCTCTCTCACACACACACACACACACACAGGTCACAGTCAGCACGGTGGAGTAAATACAGCCTGTCGGAGGTGACGAGCTTCTCCTGCTTCATGAAAGCAGAAACTGAAAATTAAGACAATAAAATTAAACTTCAGCTGTTTTTCTGATTCATCATCTGAAAATCAGACGTCCACCGAGTCCGATGCTTCAGGAGCCAATCACAGCGCAGCAGCAGACCGCCCCAGTAAAAACCAACCGAAGGCTCCTGAGGGAAGCGTTCCCACCGGCGGCGGCCATGTTTGCTCCGAGCGGTGGAGCCTCTGTGTTTCACCATAAAACGATGAGAAATTAACGTCGTCTGAGAAAACGCAGCATGGCGAGGTGAAGCCTGATTGGCTCTCCCACGACCTTTCACCTCCAGGGCTTCAGTGTCCCATCAGTCACAGCCGCCCCGCCCTCCTCGTCCTCCGACAGCGCCGCCTGGTACCGGAGGGCGGCGGCGGATCATAGCGAGGTCTCGGCGTCCACGACTCTCCGGCCGTCCTCGTTCTCCACGTTGATCTGGACGCTCGGCAGCTTCTCCTGACTGGAAGACATGAAGACAACTGATCGATCACTCGGACACTTTGGAAAACAGCCGGCGCTGTGACATCATCTGATGATTCCAGTTTGAATGTTTTACACTAAAACTCTGGACGTTCTGACAGACTGCTGAGCTTCTGCTTTTCTTTGGGTGCTGAACAGTTTGATGATGTCACTTTACAGACTCAATGATTGATGGATGAGGAGAAGATTCATTAGTTGTGGTCTGGTGACTCTGATTGGATCTCTAACTGTTCAAACGGTTCTGATCCGACTCCTCACTGCCTGCCTGTTCTATGAGGTGACACTGTGTTCAGATGTTGGATTGTTGAGCTCCCATAACTGTGAACCTGTGAGACCTGCACTGGTGACTTTACAGTCACGTCTGTTACACATCAGTACACTTCGGTCCAGAGTGACTGAACCAATCACGAACTGGCTCGGCCGGTGATGTCACAGGTGGTTTTTACCTGTTGCTGCGTCTCAGAGCTTTGCTGCTGTCAGAGTTCATGGAAACGGACTTCCAAATGCCACTTTTGGCCATTTCATCTGAGATGTTCACCTCTGATGGGTCCACACTGTAACACACACACACACACACACACGTTACTCTCTGCTGCAGCGTCTGCTAACAGGTCGTGGCGTCGTGATGTCATGGACTCACCGTCGTTTCAGGTCCTTGATGGGGAAGCTGATGTGGTACGGCGGCTCGTCCTCCACCTCCTCCATCATCCGCCGAGCGTCCTGAAACAAACACACATCAGCGGTCGGCGAGGACGCTGCAGTCTGTCAGAGCTCAGCGTGATGACTCACCTCCTTCTCCTTCTTCTTCTTGTCGTCGTCCTTCTTCTTCTTGCTCTCCGGGATCAGGTCGTCCAGCCAGCTCAGCTCTCTCTTGGTGAAGCAGAAGTCCAGAAGCTTCCGGATGAACACCAGAGCCAGAACCTGCAGAGGATGCCCAGAGAGACCAGTTACTGCCTTCAGGTACGAACTCAGGTGAAACGTGTTCTCTCAGTCGTCTCCGTCCGTCTCACCATCATGGGGAAGACGACGGCGGCTGCTGAGGCCTTGATGGTCCAGAGGACGATGAGGCAGGACAGCTGCACCACCGTGAAGACATGGACCTTCCACAGAGGGACGTAGCGCAGGTAGATCAGGTCCGGCTGGTGTTTGGCCGGCATGCCGAACAGTTTGATCCGGTCGAACAGCTGCAGGACACACAGACAGACACCATGACAGAGACAGAAGCTACAAGCTGTTCAAACGAGTGTCTGAAAAGATGAACAACCAAATCAAGAAACGCTGGAGACGTTTGAGACGCCAGCAGATGTCTGAATAACCTGAAACTGTCTGAATGTCTGTGAACACAAACCTTCATCACATCACGCGTTCAGCCTCCATGAAAACAGAATGATTCAATCAAATAAAGACATTTTGTCTCTGGAAACACAGACACACTGAGACAGACCTGAATGCCTTTGAGGGACGACACTCCCATGTAGAGGAAGACTCCGTACAGGACCGGCATCGGGATGAACTGACAGACAGACGGACAAACTTCAAGTTAGAAGAAACGTCTTCAAACACAAAGACACACAGACGTCTCCATTCAGTTTGATCTGAAAGTATTTATCTTGAGACTCAATCAGGCAGGAAATCTTTAACAACATCAGATGGAGTGAAGATAAAAACCTGATTGCAGCATCATCACACTAAAGAGTTCATCTTTGTTGCCACAAAACTGAATTAAGAATAATTTACTGATACTCAGCGTTTGATTTCTAACTGTGTTCAATCAGATCTGATCTCAACTAATCTGATACGATTCTAACAATTCTACTGATATCAAACCTTCAGACACGGGGACAAAGAAGTCGCCTATATTGTTCCTGTTTAGTGTCTTTGTAACATGTGACATGTTCAGATCAATAACATGTTTCTTCTTTCATAAATGGAGTGTAAATGGTGAAATCAGTGTAAACAGTGTGTTCAAACAGCTGATCAATGTTGGCAGGTAAGACTTTAGCACTTTAGACACAGAAGCAGACAGGCTGGTACAGACATGCTGCCACAAACTGACACTTTTTACAAGGAGACAAACAACTTCAGCTGAAACATTTAATGCTGAATTTACAACAAGGACACAATGAGTCAGAATCTGTCAGAGACACAGTTTCACTACGTTATGAAGTTTGTTTTATCTCAACAACTCTTAAAATCACCACATTTGTTAGTGGAGTCTGGTGATGTTGTGTTACTGGTTCTGACATCAGCACGTTCAGACAGCCCAAACCTCCTCGTTTCTTCTTCTTCAGTCAGGACAGATGTTGACATCAGGTCTGAACCATCATCGTGTCATTTAAAGTAAAACCCGTAAAACAATCAGAGCTTCGTCTGAATTCTGAGCACAGGTTGAAGAACACATGCTGAAATGTTTGGGACACTTCAGGAGTAAACTCTGGGTTCATGACTTCTTTCATTCCTTCTTATTAAACAGAGAAGTTATTAGAAGATGAGGCGTGACGTCACCTTGAGGGCGGAGGTCATGAAGACGGAGCAGCCCATCAGGACGAAGATCATGAAGCCGGTGACTCTCTGCTCTCTGATGCCCAGGAACTTGGGCTGCTCGCCGGGCGCCGCGCACTCCGACTCCACCTTCAGACTGTTGACGTGGGAGATGGAGAGCACGGTCGCTGCGACGAACCACGGCAGGCCCATGATGGAGCACACGCCCAGCATCACCGCCACCACCAGCAGGTCCAGGTGGTAGCCACAGCCTTTCTGCAACCGACACACACACACACAGACACACACAGAGGGAGGGTTTATCACTGAGCCCGTCTGTGCTCACCTACAGTCCCGTCAGTCGTCCTGACCTTCAGTTTGTTCTCCTTCCTGTTGACGATGACGGCGGTGATCTGCTGGTCCATGAAGATGAGGATGGTGCAGAGCAGCGCGGGGACGGCGGCGGCCAGCAGCGTCCACCAGGGGTTCGTACCGAGCGGCGAGATCAGCCAGCCCCGGGTGTTGGACGTGGGCTGGACGGGCAAACATTAACAGTAGAAATGTGTTGTTATGATCAGAGGCACTGATCCTCACAGCGACGCTCATCACAGCTGCTGGATTTGTTCTTCACTGAGACTAAACACATCTTTTCTAACGGAGTCCTGGCTGAAGACCAGCAGCAGCTCAGACACGCAGACACCAAGCAAACAGAACAATTCCTGAAAAATAGCTGAGACGTAAAATATCAACATGCAGAACATCTAAACCAGAGGACGTAGTTCTGCTGGTACCATGTTAATGAGACGACACTTTATTAATCCCAGAGAGGAACTTACTAATTAAGATACTATGTTAAGATTCCTCACTAACTGGACCGAACAGAACAATTGGCCTGAAACACTAAAACAAACACACTTATTTCAAAATGTGAACTTGTTGGAAAACATCTCGCCAACAAGACCTGAAATGTGTCTGTGTTGTCATCACCTTCTCTTTCTTTCTTTCTTTAATAATCTGATTCTAAAATGACAGCAGTTAATGGACCACAGTTCTTCTGTGGACAGAACCGGATCCAGTGTCCAGAGAAGCAGAGCCACTGGATGTAAATGACTTCCAGGTTTGTTACAACTTGGTTCTGTTTCCAGCGGCTGTAATGACCTTCACAGCCTCATGGAGGCGCTCAGGTTTATTCTACATGATTCAAACTGTTTTTAATCTTTACATCTCTGATTTAAACTCAAAGTAAATCACCTCATCAACAGCGACAGCTTCAGGATTCATTTACAATCAAAATGAACAACAACTAAAATCCACAGTTACATCCAGGTCAACTCTGACACTCGACTCTCTTCACTGTTCCTCTCATCGATCCGTCCAATGTTCGAGGCTTCTGCTGCGTCAGTACAGTAACATCACGCTCCCCTCCAACACAAACACAGCAGCTGATAAAGCGACGCCCTCCGACCTGTTACCTCACGACCCACAGCGCCAGCACGCCAACATCTGACCCTCAACATCTGGAAACTCACTCTGCCCTAAAACGTGTTCAGTCCTGCATATCTTCAGTTTGTCTTTCAATACTTCAATTTATTTTTTACTCGACCACGAGGGGAAATTCCCGTCCCAGCAGGGAGCAACTGCGTAAAGAACAGTGTGAATTCAAACGTCATAAATTAATCATTAAAGATGTGCCGAAGAACGTTTCTATGAAGTTAAATTAGAAGGTAGAAAGTCCAGACAGACGTCAGCAGCCTCTCAGCTCACATAATAAACACGCTTCATGTCATTATTAATAAATTAAACTATAACCTTCCCTCACGTTAAAGCCTCCAACAGATATTTTTCCAAGTTATCATGTCGAGGTCCGAAAGTCCAGAACACATCCACAGATCAGAACAGAACCGGAGGCGGTGTTACCTCGAAGCGGTCGGGTACGTTGAGTTTGGGTGTCGGAACTCCAACCAGATAATCCACCAGCACCATGATCATGATGGTCAGGAAGACGGCGAAGTCACTGATGGACGATCGAACCTGCAGACACCAAATCACCTGATCAACATCCACCAACACTGAACCAACGAGACCCGACTGGTGATTTAACCGACAGGATGAGTACTGCAGAATATTTAGATCGTAATCCTGCTCGTCTTCATCAACTGAGACTTAAACAACAAGACACACGTCAGGCTGGATTTACTGCAGTCCAACGACTGAACCTTTAAATATTTAGTTAAAAAAAGTTTGAAATCACTGAATTGATGGGAGCTGATACAGAAAACACCTGTGAGACTGATGTAAAATGTATTTAATTGCTTATTTTACGTCTTGTCGATTGAACATGTCACATGTGAGTTTTAGCAGAACAGAATAACTCTTAAACCAACGAAATAACTTTTTATTTCCAATCATTTCATTAAAACATGAATACATGTAAATAACAGGAAGGAAAACCTCAGTCACGCCTCTGGACCCTCAGATTAAAGATCAGATGTGACAGAAGATGGATGTGTGTGTGACGGATACGCACCCTGGTGGGGAAATATCTCTTGGTCTTGAACTGTTTGAGGAAGGAGGAGAGGAAGAAGGTGGTGAAGAAGAGGATGACGGACCAGAAGAGGACGTCGGGGACGAAGGGGCCGTCATGGTCGCAGGCCGAGCCGACGAACTCGCCGCGTAGATCCACACAGTCCTGACGACAGACAGACAGACAGACAGACAGAGTGATGGGCTGCAGCTCCTCTGACGGCCACCAGAGGCCGCTGTGATCCGACTGTTGAAGTGAACAGGAAAACCTCCAACTTCTCTCGTTAAACACACTGAATGTTCGTCTGCTGTTCTCACTCGACTTGAGCCAAATATTATATCACTGAGAACACCGTGCAGTCTGTTCTCAGATCAGATCTGTTTTAACTGATGAAGTAAAATCATCACTGACATGGTGTGTGTGTGTGTGTGTGTGTGTGTGTGTGTGTGTGTGTGTGTGTGTGTGTGTGTTCTCATGTCGGACCTTCACACTCAGCTGGTCCCACTGGATGCTTTCTGACGTCAGGTTCTGTTTGCTCCACATCTGTTGGACCTCAGCGGAGGCATTGGTGGGTGGAGAACACTGACACCTGCAGCGACCCGAGAGGCAGATACCATCAGAATCAACACGACTCTCTTAAACCATGGAAAACAAGTCTGCAGCAGTCGGGTCGGGTCTTACGTGTAGAAGGTGAGGTTGTCCAGCTGGTTGTGCATGTTGATGGGGTAAAGCTCCCCGAGGTGCACCAGCTTCTCCAGAGCCTCGTAGATGAAGATGATGCAGATGAGGGCGGCGAAGGCCTCCTCGGTGAAGCGCGTGATGTAGCAGACCAGAGAGCTGGCGTCGGTGGCGACCAGCACGAGGCAGAGGAAGGCGGTCCAGAGTCCGATACTGGTCCGCAGGGACAGGTAGGACAGACCGTAGTCACTGAGGACAGACAGCATGGGACAGTGAGACAATGATGGTTTTCAATGCACAGGAAGTCATGTCAGTATGTCGACGTCGAAACAAAGAAAGGACACAAGCAGCGTGGGATCATGGGAGATGTTCCACTGCAGATTAAATGTCTCTGTGACTCTCCGAGGTGTGTTACAGTTTCATCTCCTCAGACTTCCTGAAGTTACAGATGGACTCTGGTGTTCTGACATCAGGTCAGACGTTTGACTTATTACATCTCTAACTCTGTTGTCTCTGCTGATGCTTTTATTTAAAATCATCCGTCAGCTCTTTGATTGTCTCGGACATGAATTTCACTTCAGTTGTCACTAAATCAACTCGCTGTGACATGAACGTTCCTTCAGACACTGAAAATGTTAGTTATAGTTATATTCTAAAGTTATATTCTATAAAACAGAAGCCAGACGGGAGCTCTCTCTCGTTTCACCTCATGTCCACTTCAACTACTAACACGAAGACAAAAGACAACGAAGCAGATTTCTCACATGTTCAAACGTTATCTGAGCTCAACATTCACACTCAATGAAACACAGTCAGACTGGTGCAGTAACAATCAGGATGATGTGATCAGAGAACCAACAAGATTATAAATCCAATCAATACATTGAGTCACGGCTCAGCTGCTCGCCACCTTTTATCCAACGTCCTCTGTTGGAGCAGAAACTCTTCCAGGCAGGACAGAATGAACAGACTGTTCTGAGATCAGCTCAGAACTTTGACTTCATTTTAAAGAGAGATACCATCAGCAGAGCTGCTTTAGGCTGCAGATCAGTGATCAGTGTTATCAGTCTGATGTACAGAGTCAACACTGACCCGAGGCCATCGACCACACAGGCTCTCTATATAAACCAGAAGCCCCTCTGTCCTCTTCTGTCCATCAACATGTCTCGGTGTCTCCCCGTCCTGCTGCTGTTGGCCCTTGCCTGTCTGGCCCGGTTCGGTTCAGCTCAGCCCGTCGACAGTCTGGCCGAGCTGAAGCGGGTGCAGGCCGGTCTGGAGGAGCTGAAGGCCGAGAGACGAGGTAAGAGACGCACCTGGACACGTCAGGACACGTCACCTGCAGACCGACGAGGCTGCTGCTGATGCTCTTCAGCCGATCAGATGAGACAGAAACAGGCAGAGACATGAACATGAAGGTGTTAAAGGAGCAGTTCACAACATCAGATGTCTCCATGCAGCTCGTCTGTGGGCTGAGACTTTCAGACAGAAGAGTTCCTGACGCTCTTTATTCTGCAACTCAAACAGGAGACACGTGAAGCTCCACGAGTCTCGTCTGTCAGTCACTTTTAATGTTCCGCATGTTTTCAGTTGTTCTTCTCTTGGTTTGTTTTCAGCGATGACGGAGCGTCTGGATGCAGCTGAGAGGGAACTGAAGAGAGTGAGAGGTAGATAAAGAACGTAACGTCTAAAATACTGACACACAGTCATGACATGATGTAACTGCTGACGCATGCTGGAGCTGAAAATGACTCACTTTCATCTGTTAATGTGGCGCCGCCTCAGGTACTTTAAAGGAGCAGTCTGTAGTTAATGAGCAGAGAAAGATCCTCATTGGCTGATTTCTTTTCATCAACACCTCATATATAATGTTTTAAATATTAATTCTGCAGCTGCTCCTCCCAGTGAAGTTTTCACAGGACTTGACTTTCTCATTTTCTTTCGGACAGAAACACCTAAGGTTGCGTTTGCGGCCTCGCTGGGTTCCAACGGCCTCATGAAGACGACCACTGGCAACAAAGACCTCGTCTACAGGGACGTCCTGACCAACGTGGGCGGGGCTTACAACGCTGAGACAGGTGAGACCCATAATCAGGTGTCCATTAAAGGGGAGACGCTACAGGTGAATATATAATCTCAATAGGATGCTTCCCAGTTTGTTGCTCACATTAAAACAATTATTTTAATTACATGTTTCATTAAATTTTAAGTTAAATATGCAAATGAGACCTTAAAAGTAAATACGCACACAGTAGCATAAATGAGCAAAACATAAATCTGGACAAAAATAAACATTTTGGACAGATTCTGTCCACTAATCTGACAGAAGGACACGTCAGGCACAATAATCCATCAATGAATGAATTAAATTGTCTTGACTTAAATTTAGTGTAAAATCAAATAAATCTCCAGAAATGTGTCTGTGCTGCTGGAGGTAAACAGCAGGACGAGAGGAAGACGATATCACACCTGTGGATCGAACAGGTCCTGACACCTGTCAAGTATCAGCACCGTCTGTTGGGCCTGTCTGAGGGAGCCGACTCCGTCATGTCTCATGTTTCACCCTCGGCTCCTCGTCACGCCTCCTCTTCCTCCTCCAGGTGTGTTCACAGCACCGATCCGTGGAGTCTACTACATCCGCTTCACAGCCAACAGTCCCACCAACTTCCCCATGAGCGCCGTTCTCTACAAAAACAACGCAGAGATCCAGCTGATCGCCCACGAGCAGACGTCCGGTGAGGGCAGCGACACGGCGTCCAACGGCGCCGCCCTGCTGCTGGAGGCGGGCGACCAGCTGAAGATGGTGCTGTGGCACAACACTCAGATCTGGGACAACAGCAACCACAGCAGCACCTTCAGCGGCTTCCTGCTCCTCTCCATGTGAGCCACCGCTGACACTACTAATCATACCATGACCCGACTACTAACGTTACTGACTACTGCTAACCACCAACCACCTCGTCTGTGTGACACTGGTCATGACAAAGTGACACACTAGAACGTGGTACTGATGACACTTGACTGCAGTTGTGGGTCAGATTAAACTACTGAAGGTTCTTCAGCAGCATGTATCACATGTGGGAGTCCACAGTGAGTCCTGAAGACGGACTGTGTGTCTCTGTGTGTTCCAGGGTGGACGAGCCTCCAACAGAGGACAGTGAAGACGTCCAGCTGAGGACCCTGCAGGAGTCTCTGAAGCAGCTCCAGAGTGAAACTCAGAGTAAGACTCCATGTGACACTCACCACCAATGAAGGTCACGTGGTTGTCCAGCAGCGGTGGGATCGATCAGCTGATGGTGGTTTTGTGTCTGTAGGTGTCAAACAGAGACTGGAGGCCACGGAGCAGGAGCTGAAGGTGATGAGAGGTCAGTCCAGTCGCAGCTTTAACAGGGACGGACATGTTTCACTGACATCGTGAGCGTTAATCGTTAGCGGGCTGCACTCAGGCCCACAGTGAGCTTCTGGCTGATCTTTGTGATTATTTGTTCTGGTTGGTTTTTCCTTCAGAGGTACCGAAGGTGGCCTTCTCAGCTTCTCTGGGAGGTAACGGGCTCCAGAAGACGACGTCAGGAAACAAAAATCTCATCTACAAAGACGTCCTGACCAACATCGGACAGGCGTACAGCTCTGAGACAGGTCAGAGACACAAACATGTCCAACATGTCCCTGCAGCTGTAACAGCTGTTCATGTAGCTCACATGTAGATATCAGATTCACACTGAGTGGACACGTCATCACAACTCCTCCACCGTTAAATCTGACTTCATCAGGACGCAACGAAATCATTTGTTTTCCACAGAGAGCTGCAGGATGATGAATGTCTGTAGCTAACTGACGTTAGCATCTCTCTGGTTCCTCTGTGGGGTCACTGAACTGAGTTCTGAACCGACCAGGTTCTGTTGATCCAGATAACCTCCACAGATGAACTCCACTCTGTGATGTGTGAAGCTACATTAACTGTGTAGCAGTAAGAAGCTAATGTTAGGCTACAAACAGACGACATCACGGTCACATGACTGAAACGTCTCCACCACTAAGAGTCTTACTGCACAATTACTATCCAGGTTTTCTATAAACTGATCAGTGTACAAGTTGTAAAGTCAGAGTTAGAACAGTGTGGAACTAAAGTGGCCTGTAAAGACGGACGAGTGAGTAGATGAGTCTCCGTGTTGCTGTGAGGACGTTTAATGTCCCCGACAACCTCTGTAGTCTCATTCAGACACTTGTTAGCAACCGCTAACTGTTGTTAGCACATGAAGAGCTTCAGGATTAAACTGTAGGACACTGATGATGGCAGGCTTGGGCCTTGGCAGAGGTATGCTCTCTACTCCTGCTCTTATTAAAACAACAGAATGCAGCTGCTGTGATCTGGAAGTTGCCTCACCGCAATTTTCGATGATATTTTGATCATCAGTGCAGTTAAAATATCACCCAGACGTCTTTTTCCTTGTGTGTTACTTATTTTGTCCTCTCTCACCTGCCGTATGTCTTGTGACCTGTCCTCCTCCAGGTGTGTTCACAGCACCGATCCGTGGAGTCTACTACATCCGCTTCACAGCCAACAGTCCCACCAACTTCCCCATGAGCGCCGTTCTCTACAAAAACAACGCAGAGATCCAGCTGATCGCCCACGAGCAGACGTCCGGTGAGGGCAGCGACACGGCGTCCAACGGCGCCGCCCTGCTGCTGGAGGCGGGCGACAGGCTCGCCATGCAGCTGTGGCACAACACTCAGATCTGGGACAACAGCAACCACCACAGCACCTTCAGCGGCTTCCTGCTGTTCCCCATGTGAGGACCAACATGTGACACTCGACTCTGAACGTTCACCTCCCTGTTGGTGTTGAATTTCTTCTACTCTAACTGACCTGGTGACTGATTCATTATGTCGGCTCTGAATAAAAACTGTGGAAATCATCACTGACTGTATGATTCTGATGTTTCTGATGGTTCTGATGTCGGCTCACATTATGTGTTTATTACTATTAGATGTTAACTGCAGGCGCTGACGTGTCTCTGACGTCCACATGGAAGTGTTTTGGTTTTAAAGAGCGTATAACGTATAACAGTGTGATATAATCTGGTGGGAAATGGAGCAGGTTGGAAAAATAAGGATTTTATGTGAGTGTTACACAACATTTAGTTATTCTAAAAAACATTTTTAATCCACAGACAAAAAGAGTCAAACAATAGAAAAGTGCAGCTCATGAAACAAACACAATCTGACTGAAGCCAATTAAAGTTCTGATCCCAAAACCCAGAAATCTGGATAATCTCAGAGCTCTTTGTCTCCATGAGGAATAACACAGCCTGCATGTCGCCTTCAGCTCTGATTTTACAACATAAAAAAAACCCAAACACATAATCTCATTATTGAGGACATTAATGACCATTTTAATTCTCAGCAGTCTCCTGCAGGGGGCGTCACAGCTCAACACAGCAACAGAGAGTCCATGAGCAAAACCACAAGTATTCTAGTTCTGTGGTTCAACACAATGATGTAAAAATACTCTAATACCAGTAAAAGTCCTGCATTCAAACTGTATCTGAAGGAGTCGCTGCAGCAGACGAGCTCAGACATCAAACTAACAGATCGACGTGAAACTTCCTCACTGACAATAAGAAATACCAGATCAGACACTTTATGATTAAATATGCAAATTACACTTGTAATAAAAAAACTAAAGAGATCGAGAGACTATAATAAACAACTCAATGGGGATTTTGAAGGTTTTCTGTCCACCAGTCTGACAGAAGACAAGTTACAGAAGCAACATCTGAAACGACACCATCCACGTATGAAACACCAGATTCTGACTGCGACACAAAGGAAACGTGTCCTGGTTCTGCTGGGTCATGGTTCTGCCCGCTCACCTTCTCCAGGTAACAGTGGAGCAACATGAGCAACTGGAGACTGATGGAGGAGAAGAAGGAGGTGAAGAGGAGAAGATGTTGATCTGTGTCTCCTCTCAGCACCGACACCTGAGACGCTTCAGAACCACCGATCTACAGAACCTGTGACTCATGACTGTTCACAGCACTCACATCACGTTCTAGACACACTGAGGTTCTTGTGGCTGGTTCTGGCTTTGGACAGTAGCCAGGCTGCTAGCTGTAGCATGCCACTAACGTTGGGAGTGGAGTCTGAGAAGCTGTGTGTTTCTGTCCTCAGAACAGAAGCTCCATGTGGGTTCAGTATCAGCAGTAAAAGTACTTCATACTGTGTACAGTTACACATGGCAGCCGGTGCAGGTCGACAACCGGACGGACGAGATTCTGAAGCACACAACTGTGACCAAACCAAAGGTGAGCAAACATCTGGACCAGAACATCTCAGGTAAATTCAGATCACAGCTGATGAGGACAGAGTGCCACAGAGCACTGGCGGCTCCACTACCAGGGATTTATGGGTAATGAGTCCAACAACCTGACTCACCTGCAGAACTTGAAGAGGATCTTCTCAAAGACCAGAACCGGACCGGTGCTGCCCAGGATTGTGAGAGGCTGACCAGCAAACAGAGAGTAGGCCACGCCCGTCAGAGACGCCCCGAACAGAGACTCAATGGCACTCTACCAGAGAGAGAGAAGACGGGTTAGTTCAGGCGGCGCCGTCAGGAGGAGAATCATCCCGTCAGCCGGCTGCTCACTATGTTTCCTTTGGTGGCTTCGCCCAGCAGGCCTCCGAACGTGATGACGGGCGACATGCAGGCACAGTACAGGAAGAGGACGGACGCCAAACACTGCAGGCTGACGGCGTCTCTGATGTCGCTCCACAGGAAGGGAACTTTCCTCCGAACGTCGTTCACCAAACCACCAAAGATCCTGACGGACAGAGGACCCACTCTCTCCTCAATCATGACTCTGTTTTCATTCAGAACAACTCACACAGAAACCTCTCACAGTCCTGTCAGACTGACCTCCCCGTCCTCTGCAGCTCCGGTCCCGTCTGATGCTCCGCCTCCTTGACGGTGTCAGAGCCATGGGCGGAGCCATTCGGCACGGACGGCATTTTTCTCTTCTCCTGCAGACGGACAGAAGACGAAGACACGGTACTGAACTCAGATCAGACAGGACTAACATCAGAGATCCTCGCTGACTGACAGGAGGAGGTCTGGTGTTGCTGGAGGAGCGGCGGGTTCACCTGAGACGGAACGCTCTTCGGGGGCTCGATGCGGATGCTGGGGTCCCACTCACCCGGAGGAAGCACCATGACTTGATCCAGGAACTCATCGATCCCTGACAGCAGGTCGTTCCTGTCTTTCGCCTTGTAGGCAACATCGTGGAAAATCTACCAGAGAGAGAAGAAGCTGCTGCTCACCTGGAAACCTGTACAGCAGCACGGTCGTGTAGACGAAGACGCTGAATATAAAACATCAAATGTGACTGAAATAATGACGTCAGAAATGATGAAGGACGACAGACGAGCAGGAAAAACACCAGGCCGACTGGACCCTGCTGACGTCTCACTGCCTGTTACTGTCTGCTTTTAGTCCACTTTTACTACTTCATGTGTTTCATGTTAATTCAAAGAGTAGTGATGAAACTGGAGGACACGTCTCAGTTCTTACATGCATCACAAATAAACTGCAAACTTAAAAATTTGTAAAATTTGAAGCTAAGACTGAAGTACAAACTGCAGTTCCTCTAACGGCCACTTGAGGCTCTGACAGCAAGTCCCAGTTACAGAGTCCAACTCTACAGCAGGAAGAAACACTACCAGCTGGTTCTGTTGATCCATTCATGACCACTTTTATGCAACTCAATGGTTTCAATTATAATATGGCTTAATGTTATGTGCAATTAGGGGCGTGGCCTCTTTGAGAGACATCTTACTGTTAGCGTTAGCCTGCAGCAGCTGCTGGAGCTGAAGAGCTCTGCAGGAGTAAACACTCAGAATTGAGAAGAGCCGTTTGTTTTTTTAACTTTAGGATTAGAAAGTGGATTTCTCTTCATGGTGTCCGCTGTAACGGGCTGTGGAGCTGCTGACATCCACTGTTAGTTCTGTTCTTCTGGATCTGATGTGTGAGAGAGACTTCTGACACGTTACCTCGGTGAAGTCGTCACATTAAACCTTCAGCTCCGGCTGTGTTTGTTTTTTTAATGAGCAACTTAGCGTCCCTGAGAGTGTCGCGGCTGAACTGATCCCTCTGTTGTCTCACCTCGTCTGTCATCAGAGTGGCCATGGAGCGTCCGATCTCATGGTACTGTGGACCTTTTCCAAACGGGCCGAGCAGCAGGAAGAGAAACCTGGACAGACAAGAAAACATGAAGACAGTCAGAGACAAATCCAGTCAGACTGGTCAGAAATGAGCAAAGAGATAAATAATGTGTGTGTGTGTGTGTGTGTGTGTGTGTGTCACCTGGTGGGCACTGGCACCTCAGTGAGGCCTGTCAGCAGCATGGCGGGGGCGAGTCGGACGAAGGCGATGATCGGGCGCTCCAGGAAGTCGACTTCACCCACAAGGACGTTGGAGGCTTCAGCCCCAGGAGGGATCTTCTTCATGAAGTTCATGTCCACCTGACACACACACACACACACACACACACACACAATCAACCACACTCCATGACCTCACCATGAACACTGTAGCCTGTAGGGGGCGCTGGCAGCAGTTTAGTCCTCCTGTCACAGCTCAGGTGAGGAGTGTTCTCAGGTAACAGCAGCAGGTTAAGTTTCCTCTGATCTGATCTCAGAGTCAGTCAGAGAAAACACTTTGTATCTGTGTGCTATCATCAGCTGATCCTTTACATTAAATACACAGATTATAAAGGTCCCAAACTGTAGAGGGTGAGACTTCCTGTCCTGCAGGTGTGTGTGTATAAATACACTCAATCCTCAGAGAAATACTTGGTCTGTTTTCAGAAACTGACTTTAATCGAGTCATCAAGACTTCTGTAACATTGTGATGTCACAAGTGTAAAGTCTCCGCCCTCAGTGCCTGCTCAGGCCTGTGAGAGCTGACCAATCAGAGCACAGGGGGCTGAGCAGGAGCTGCAGTAAAGGACAGTGAGGTAATAATGATTTTGAGCATCAAAGCATGTAAACATATTCTACTTGAGGCTCTAAACAAAAGTATGAATCTGGAGGTGAGCATCATGTGGGACCTTTGATGAAGACGATCCTTTGAGAAGCTGATCTGTAGCTTTCAGTCACATCACATGATCTTCCTCAGCAGATGGAGTAAGACAGTGAGTTAGTGATCTCTGATGAAACAGGAGTTCAAGCTCTTTTTAATTTCAACTGAGAAGCAGAGTTTTAAAAAGACCACATAAGAAAGCCTGCGTCCACAAAGTGTTGTTCTCAGCTGCTTCAGATGAAGACGGAGCGTCTGCAGCACCGACCCTGTGCAGCTGCTCTCTCCTCTCCATAAATCTGCTGGTGTTGTCACCGTTGCTCTTCATCGATCAGATTGGTTGGGACTCGTTTCCAAAGTTTTTATTCTTTTTAAGTTTTAACATTTGGTTTTGAGGTCTGAGAGTAAAATGTTCTGAGCAGTGAAGACGGACCATGAAGGTCTTAAACTGATATCTGTAGGCACATGAAGGACGTCTTCTCCATCATCATCATCATCATCATCGTGTCATACAATCCAAGGACAGATTGGTGGTTAAATTATTATTTTACAGCTGATAGATTGTTCTGGTATCGGCCCTGTAATCCAACATCTGTCTGCCACAGTGTCACTGACGACATCATGATTCAACACAAACATTCAAACTAAATTAACACAACGTTCAACAAATCGAACAACAAATCTGACTCTTCACCACGACACACTGAAACAACACAGCAGAGTCAGCGTCACTCCGACCTCACTGAGCGACACAGACAGCCAGGACACAGCGCATCACCACAACACAGGCCACTGATTGGTCGACAGCCGGTGACTGACAGGTGGACAGACTTACAGCGGGCTTCCTGCCGGCCGACGGCAGCAAACAAACGCAGTCGCAGTCCTGCTGAGAAACAAACGAGTCACACAAACAGCTTCTGATTGGCTGCACGACTCAGAGGTAATTGGATGATTTGTGTTCTGTAACTTCAGCTAGTGAAATTATCTGAAATATCATTTAAAGTGTTTCTGACGTTAAAGCGAAAACAAACTAAGATTCAGCCATCATGAATCTGTCCAGGCCAAATATTGAGATAGTCATTATTTCTGCTGATCGCTCGTTTAGTTAGATCGCCGAGTTTAGTTAACAGCTGTTGGAGACGACATGCAGCTTCATTCAGATCCTGATCCTCGTCTTTGGCTGAGTCTCAGTTCAGGTCTGCATCCTTCAGAGGAGCATCTGAAGTCTGTCCCCGTCTGAAGGCTCCTCCAGAGGCTCCTTCTGCTCCTCCAGACGCTCCTTCTTCTCCCTGTTTCTGGAGGATGCACTGCTATGATCCATCGTGGCCTCACATATCCCAAGATTCTTTGTGTGCCCGAAAAAGAAGAAAGAAAGAGAGAAAATGGCGACATCGCATGGCGTGGATCGTAACTTTCGCGAGCCTGGGCAGCAGAAATCATGACGTAAGGGTAAAACATCTAGACCGTCAGATTTAACAACAGCTGACCAGGTTAACAAGGTCTCTGAAGGACTCGCCTTCACAGACCACAGAGGCCGAGTCCTTCAGAGGACGCAGACCTGAACTGAGACTCAGCAGCCGTCGCCTGCTTTCAACCTGAAAGCTGCCGTATGTCTTAGAAACTACGTCCTCCCTGTCCGTCTGTTTAAGCACTGCGGGAATTTTCTTTTCAAAATAAAAGTCTGAACATGTCATAAAGTAACTGTTCAATATTCAATATTGTGAAAAATATCTAGATATTGGATAAGATCTGATATCAGCTGTGACTGTTGTTGTACTGTGATTCTGATTGACATGTTGGAGTTGAAAGTTAATAAATCAACATAGTGATGAGACTGTGGCTGCAGGAACCACAGCAACGCTCCAGGTCGGGTTCTCAACCGGGTTCAGCAGGTCCGACCAGGATACAACACAATACATGAAACCCAAATGTTGGTGTGTGTTAGTGTGTGTGTTAGTGTGTGTGTGTTTGTCTGCTCTGTGTTATGATATAAAATCACTTCATTTTATCCTGTCAGACATTTGGAGCACATGAATTCTTGAGTTATGGTCAAAGTGTGTGAGGTCACAGTTTGACCTCCAAATCTACACCAGCTCATCTATGAGTCCATGACAATGTTTGTGGCTAATTTGAAGAAATTTCCTGAAAGATTTCCCCTTCATGAGGAAACAGCACATCATAAACACACGCTGACCGGATTCTGAGTCCAGCAGGTCGTCTTTAAACACCAGAACCAGAGGCGTTCAGTCGACCAACGTGTCAGACAAGAGAAAGCAGAAATGTTCACATTTGAGAGGCTACGACCATGAAAAGTTTTGCATTCTTGCATAAAACTTACATATTACTTACTGATATTTAAAATGGTTGCCAACGTATCGCTTCTGTTTGAGAGGCTGATCACTAATAGACTCATTAATTCAGCCAACTTACATCTCACATCATCACCTCACATGATGAAGGACGTCACACTCACTACGTTAGTCTTCCTGGATGTTTAGAAACCCAAAGCAGCAGCAGCCGTTACCTTACTGAAGTCCACGGTGCTGTTCTCCCGGCTGCTGCTGTTGCCGCCGTTGACACGACTCTCGCTGGTCTTGCTGTCGAGGTTTCCTGGAGCTGAATGAGGGGACGCCAGCAGACCTGCAGAGATGGAAAGGTGTTAGTAAAATGAGAGGAGCTCTGATCAGCCGTGACAGAAACATCGTGACGTGCTTTCACGATCAGGAAACATTCTGATGACATACAGGTATATCATTATTGTTGGTGCAGCTGCAGCAAATGCAACTGCCTCATTTCTGTTCACCTCAGAGTTGAAAAAACACTCGACACGTGTATTTCATAAGACGAGGACGAGTAGATCACCAGTTGAAAACAACATTTTGCACATTGTGTATTTCCCTCAGAGTGATGACGAGCAGCAGCACCGGACACATCTCATGTCGCCTGTCGTGGAGACGAGAGCCGACAGGAACAGTCAGCCTCCGTCTTCCTGGAGATTTGACAGAGCAGCGCAATGAAAGTGAGATTTATAGGGAGCCAATCAGAACGCTGATGGTGTCATCACTCTGTAGGGAACAGTTCCTTCATAATAATAAGTTTTCTTTCATCAGTCTCGTTTTCTCTCGGCTGCGCTCTGTCAGCACGATGCTCTGCTTCATTAGACTGCTGCCTGTTTATTTGGACTTCAGCACATTATCAGCTGTAACTCAGTAACAACAGTCAGATGATGATGCGTCAGCTCCGCCTCACACCTTATTTCACCTCTGAAGGTGAGCCAATATGAAACCTGCCTCCTGATCCGGAGCAGAGTGCCGCTCGCTGCCACTAACGATGACAGTCAGTCGTTCATTAACACTGATGAGCTGCTGCACGTGTTTCCTCACTTCACTGTCGCTCATTAGTAATGATGACGATCAGCTTTTAGAATTTAACTTTTAATTCTTTTGCATCGTTGACTCAAAGCTTCAGTTCCTCCTGGATGGTCTGGATCCATTCAGGAGGTCCAAACCTGGCGAGCAGTGTTTGAGTCTGTACATGTGACGAGGTGTAAAGACATCGTGTTTGCTTTTTTAATTTCAGTCTGTTGTCTGATAATTTGTCCCGTCTGGTGAAACAGACAAACACATCTGAACACAGACACTTAAAACCATCAGATCTATGTATATATGAGTCCATGTTAACACAACTACTGCAGGCAAACTAATCACAATACAAATGCCTCATGTAGCCACCTCAGTCTGAGAAGACTGATCCTCACTGTGAACATCGTGTGGCGTCCAGCAGGGACAGAACCAGAACAGAACCGACATGCAGACAAATTAACTTGTTTGTTCGTTAAATGATTTCAGGATTGTTGGATATCAGAACGGTCGTTGTTCAAACTAGTGTTGGAAAGATGAACAGAGACAGAATCCACAGAACCAGAAGCACAAGTGTTGTTCTGTAGAGTCGGGCCAAACTCTTTCTGAGCCCGGACCATCGTCACAGTGAAGCAGTGTCTCCTGGGAGTTGTTGTTTTACATTGTGAACTACAGATTAGTGTTTACTATGAAGCCGCCATGCAGAGTCGTGCTGACTCATATTTGCCTGAGTGACCGTGAGGATCCTCCTGCGTGTCCTCCATCCTGAACACTTCCTGTTCCTCCTCAGGGGGGAAAACCACCACCTGAGGGATCCTGGCTCCTCCCCACAGCCCCCCAGGAGCAGAGCAACGGCGTGGGGCGCTGGAGGAGGTGTGGCCTGACGGGGGAACCTCGAGGAGGGAGGGGGCAGGGCTGGGTGGGCCGGGCTCAGACAGGAAGCGGCCACGTTGGAACTGAGGGGGAGTGGTCTGAGGCGAGGAGGCGGGGCTGGGGAGGAGGCGCCCAAAGATGTAGGAGTTACGTGGGGAGGGAGGAAGGGAGAGATGAGAGGAGGACAGACCCTCCCCTGGAGAGGAGGAAGAGCAGAAGAAGAAGGTGAAGGGACGGAAACATCAGCTGGACAAGTGAACGATGCTCATGCTGGGGTCAAAGTCGACATGCAGACTGACGACACATCAGACAATCAATCTGACCGATTGTTTCATATGAAACACATCAATTAGAACCACGTCGTCATGGACACAACATCATCGTGTTTGTAAATAATAACTGATGCCTGATCAGACCTGATATCACCATCAGCTCTGAGTGATCGATCACAGTGATCAGCTCTGAATTCATCAGTTCAGTTTGTTTCATTTGCACTTTATCAACAGTGATATGTTGAGGCTTCTCTTAGTGACAAATGTACTCATTGTGAGTGGTTCTGGACAAAACTGTCTACTAAATGTAAATGTTCCAAAGAGTTTATAAAGTGTCTCCAACTCAACAACTCACTAAACTGACACATTTGTTAAGGGAGTCTGGGGACTTTCTCCACGGGGACAAAGAAGTCGCCTATATTGTTCCTGTTTAGTGTCTTTGTAACATGTGACATGTTTAGATCAATAACATGTTTCTTCTTTCATAAATGGAGTGTAAATGGTGAAATCAGTGTAAACAGTGTGTTCAAACAGCTGATCAGTGTTGGCAGGTAAGACTTTAGCACTTTAGACACAGAAGCAGACAGGCTGGTACAGACATGCTGCCACAAACTGACACTTTTTACAAGGAGACAAACAACTTCAGCTGAAACATTTAATGCTGAATTCACAACAAGGACACAATGAGTCAGAATCTGTCAGAGACACAGTTTCACTACGTTATAAAGTTTGTTTTTACTCAACAACTCTTAAAGTCACCACATTTGTTAAGGGAGTCTGGTGATGTTGTGTTACTGGTTCAGTTAAATAGTGTGTTTACAAACAGCTGCCAGATGTGCAGGTAGACATGTAATTAAGGTACAGACAGACAGACAGACAGACAGACAGACACACACACACACACACACACACACAAATGCTTCATATCTGCTGTCTGCAGGTTTCAACAGGTCGGAGCTTCAGGTAACTTCGGCAGAATTCGGACTCCGTAACAGGATTTATGAGTCCGGATATTAAAACGACGACTCATCACGCGGTGTTAGCTGGTTATTAGCTCGCTGACTTGGCAGGTCGGTTCAGGTTAGTGCTGACGGGTCGGAAACGGACCAGCCCACTGCTGAGGACAACAAACAGGCCTCCACACTGCCAGCTAATATTAAACTATATTATCAATGAATAACTTTTCATGTCACATTAGTTGTTGTTCAGGAACTCATCAAACTGAGACACTCTCATGCAGCAGCGCCACATCACGCCTCAGTCTCCACAAACACAATGACAACAGCGTTACCATGCCGACACGATGCCATGCACCAATCAGAGACCCATCATCTTGTCACTCTGTTATCTCGACCAATCGGGACAGATGAACTCTGAAACCAAACACACTGAAGAGTTCTCAGTGACAGAGCAGCAGAACTCACATCAACACGAGACGCTCTGATTCAACAGGAAACATTTAAATCTGAGAGCAGACTTATCAAAATCACAGACACATTCAATCAAATCTTCAGACAATTTGAAAAACATCATGACCGCAGAATTATATGGATCCATCTCACAGTGTCTCATCTACTGCTGGGATGTGAAACCACATCAGCTCTTTGTTGACAGTTGCTGTTAAAATAGCAGTGTGTGTTTTTTAAATCAGTGTAATTAGTGCAAGGCAACGACTGAATCAAGTCGTAGACCTGTACCTAGCTTAGCTTCCATGTTAGCAGATAGTTTGCCTCCTCGTGAGTCACAGACTGTACAGGTGGAGGCACCTCAGAAGTCTCAGCTCAGAATCAATAATTATCTTGTTTGATCTAGAAGAAGCTTTCAGCAGCAGCTGTCCTGCTGATCCAGCTTCAGTTAGTCACACAGCTCATCACAACCTTCAGAGCCTCTAACAACAGAATCTGAGACAAACTCAAGGTTCTGGTTGAGTCACGGAACCTTTCTCTCCATCATGTCGCCATCTGACCACTAAACTGTCTGGATTTACACAGAAGCACAGTTTTCTGTCACGATCACTCAGAGGTCATGATTACAGATATATTTAGACACGTATCCTCTTTTTCTGCAGCAGGATGAAATCCGTGTGATCCATCAGAACCGGGACATTAGAACCAAACCTTCCTGAAGATCTGCACAGGAATATTTCAGGAGTGAATATCAGAATGACAAGAGCTCTGCAGTCTCACCGTTGCGTTCCAGTAAATGGGGGTCGGAGTGTTTCTTGCCTATGTCAGCGAAAGATCGAACCAGCGGGATCCGGTTCCTCAAGTTCTTCTCGTTCTGATGGTGGTGACGTCTCAACATGGCCTCCCTCACCTTCTCCCGACCGCCCTCCTCCAGCTGACCGGACGCCAGCATGCTGTCAATCACCATGTCTGCATGAGAGGAGAGACGTGAGGTGAGCGGACGGACCGGTACCATCGGACACATCAGCAGTCTGCAGCCACACGTCGGATCATCGGGCTCATCAGTGCTGTGGTGGAACTGAGAACTGTTAACTGGTTCACATGAAACCTGCAGAGAAGGAACTTTTGAGTTTCAATCAGAAGATTCACTTCCGAGTTCCAAAAGGCTCGATCCTCGGTCCACTTTCATCTCAGAACATTCACATCGTATGAACAGTTGAAGAGCAGGAGCAGAGGACTGATGTCGAGACACAACAAACACTTCAAATACATATAAGTTCATGTTCAACACTGAAGACTTCTCTCTGCCTTCACACATGTTCTTATCCTTTTACTGTCTTTTAACTTTGGTCCCGTCCTCCAATTTTTCATTATCATGTCTCATGTTGTATTTGTGTTCAGTGCGTCATGTTAAAGTATTATAAATCATCCCGGACATGTATCCCAGTCAGCAGCAGCTACACCGTCTGCTCAGCGCTGGTTAACGAGCTGACCTGCGATCTCTTCGATGGTGCTGGCCCGCATGTCGAGCAGCACGGTGCCGTTCAGGATGCAGGACCGCAGCTCAAACAGACTGTGGAGGGACAGCGTGGCCACGTACGGTTTACTCCAACGTTCACCTCCGTCTTCTACGTCCTCCTCGAACTTCAGCCACCTGACGACGACAGAGAGATTTACCTCAACAAATGTCCCATATTGACTTGAAAAGTTGTTCTTTACAGCCTCTCTGAAGCGGAAACCTTCACTGTAGCTGCTAAGTTAAGAGTGTTAGCATGTCAGACTTTTAGCCTAACACTGAGCTCACCGCATGTTGAGTGGGTTTTACTTTTTGGGTGAACTGTTCCTTTAAATAAACAGACACTTCAGCCTGACTCACTGCTGCACACAGATATATGTTTTTTTGTTTGAGCTAGGATCAGAGTTTGGATCAGAGCTATGATCGAGGTTCTCTTCCTCAGCTCAGTTTGACTCGTGGTCTGAAACATCCCGGCATGAAAAGATAAAAAGGAAACACGTCTGTGAAAATCCAGCTCGGCCTCACAGGTGTAAAGTAACTCCAGTGGATTTGTGAACAAAGAGTCCTGAGGGAGGATCAACATCCTCAGGGCTCAGATCATAAATCCTGAATAAACACAGCTTTATCCTGTACAGAGAATGAAACAGAGGCCAGAGGTGTGTGAGCCGGAGTCAGGTGACTTATTATACAGACGCCATCAGATACAGCTGAGAAACTAATTACGGTAAAAATAGTTTTTAAATCATGAACAAAAACAAAGACTGGAGGAAAACAGAATGAGAGCGTCAGAGTTTCATCAGGAACAGTCTGAATATAAAGGTGGTGCGGAGTGCATCCTCACCTGGCCGTCTCCTTCCACTCCTGGAAGTCTCCGTCTCTGAAGGTGATCTCGTCCAGCTCGGTGAACAGATCGTGGGAGATGTGCTCCTCGTCTCCGTCCTCTGTCCCGAGGATGAACTGGACTCTCTGAGACGGCGTGTCTGCAGTACAACAAACCCTTCATCAGATTAATGACGTGATATCTCAGAGTGTGTGTGATTAGAAACCGTCTGAGTCTGGACGGACCGTATGTGGGTGACTCTCGTCCGTCCTCCCGGTCTGAGCGGTCCCGCCGTTTCCTGTGATGTCGGTGTCCCCGGCGATGGTGCCGCCTTCGGCTCTGTCGACCCAGAGGAACGTGAACGCCGACGTACACCGCCCTGTGACCTGACGGAGGAAATACAGTCAGAACAGCCAAGCAGGAGCGTCCACAGCGTCCGGCCTGACGTCAACATCATGAGACATCCTGTCCAAAGTGTGAACAGCTGAAGGTTCTTAACAAACGAACGACATCAACAAACACACAGAAATCACTGAACAAAGGATCATGTTCCTCATTCTGCTGACGGCAAAGTGAGTTTTTTCACCTGCAGTCAAAATGAGTTTGGTTTGATAATAACAGACATGAAGTTAATTTTCAGTTTGATAATCTGGTGATAATCTGGTGAATGTAGTTTACTGTAAACATGTCCATAATTATTCATTATCCATTATTACTAAATAAACAACTTTCTTCATAACATTTAATATTTTTATCATCCTGCATCTTCTATCACATGAAGCAGTTTAGTGTTGTTAATATAATAATGTGATTCATCACCTGATCCACTAACCTGCATCAATACAAGCTTTGATTCTGTTTGACTGTAAACACACACACACACACACACACACACACAGGCTCACTTGTTACAGTGTGTGTGTGTGTGTGTGTGTGTGTGTGTGTGTGTGTGTGTGTGTGTGTGAGAACAGCAGACTCACTCTCCAGTTCTTCTTTCTCAAAGTTGGTGTAGAGGGTGGAGCTGGTCTTCCCCTGGTCCAACACCGCCTCCTCATCGTTCCCCTGCAGCAACACATTATCATCATCTTCATCATCCTCATCATCCTCCTCATGCAACATGAACTTCTCTTTTGACGTGACCACACACACACACACACACACACACACACACACACACACACACACACACACACACACACACACACACACACACACACAGTTCCACCTGATAATAAAGACATAAAACAGGAAGTGATCACAGGGTTGGTCCCAGTGTGTCTAATGTAATAATCTTCGTTCATTAAACTGTTTATTTCCCTTCACTCTGCAGCTGCTGCCCGCTGCACACACGCAGACTATCAGGCTCCGCCCCCAGCCGGTGGGACCGCCACGACTCATTACACTGTCACCACTGATGGCAACAGGAAGTGCTCTGACAGCTGGACATCAGGACAGAACGGCCGAGAGACGACGGGAGGAAAACTTAAATCAAATAAATGTGATCGAGCAGAGAGCGTACTGCACACACACGCAGTCACACACACAGACACACACACACGCAGTCACACACACACGCAGTCACACACACGCAGTCACACACACAGACACACACACACGCAGTCACACACACGCAGTCACACACACAGACACACACACACGCAGTCACACACGCAGACACACACACACGCAGTCACACACACACGCAGTCACACACACAGACACACACGCAGTCACACACGCAGACACACACACACACAGTCACACACACACACACAGGTGGCGTGTGTCAGACAGGAAGTGCAGCTCCACGCTTGTAACTCTGAGCTCACAGCCTGCTGTCTGTTTGTACAGCAGCACGCTGACAGAACACACACACACACACACACACACACACACACACACACACACACACACACACACACACACAACACACACACACACACACACAACACACACACACACACACACGATGCTTCACATTCAACAGTGTGTTCTTCTCTGCAGGGTCGATCAGCTGGTGGAGCTTCAGGACTGACGGCATGAATCAGAACTGATACCAGTACTATTCATTGAATAGTAATCGAGTAAAAGTATTAAAGTAACTGATATTAAATCTACTTAAGCATCAGAAGTACAGGTGCAGATGTTACATGTACATGTATACTGTATACTATAGGTCAAGGGTCAGCAAACCTGCAGGACTAAACACTGGTCCTGGGCCCCAGAACACACCAGAATCTCCTCTCACAGGTTCTGTTCTGCTCCGGTTTCATCTTCACACTGCTGTCTTTGTTCTGCTGCTGCTCTTTGTTGAGCCTCTGCTCAGTCTAATGATGATGATGGCTGCGTTTACACTGTTGGGTGAACTGTTCCTTTAACGGGCCAAACACTTCCTCCTCTGCTGGATCTGAACCGGTCTCGTTAGAAGGAAACCGTCCAGGACATGTTGAACGTCCATCTCGTCTCTGCCCGGAAACCTCCGTCTCACCTCAACAGGAAGCTCCGCCCACCGCGTTCTGATGATGTCGTCAAAGTGTGATGACCGCAGTGTTATCTATGTAAGCTGTGAGTGACGACTCTTTCCGCTTCGTCCAGTTCAAATGTAGATTTCACGCTGCGTTGGACACACATTCCTTCCTTCCTGTCATCACAGCATCTGTTATCATCCCGACAGCAGGAAGTGGACAAGTGATCCCTCCGCTGCATCCGCGTCACTGCTCCCGCAGCATGAACTGATCCGAGCACAGCAGCACACGCTCGTTTGTCAAACTGTACTTGAACTCACCACTGTGTGTGTGTGTGTGTGTGTGTGTGTGTGTGTGTGTGTGTGTGTGTGTGTGTGTGTGTGTGTGTGTGTGTGTGTGTGTGCTCCTCATCTTTGTATTCTGACCTGATTTTTCTTTTACTTTAATTATTTGTATCACATTTTTGTGTGAAAGTTAAAAATGTTTGTGCTAATCTGACGGATGCTAACATGCTAACACTAACACACAGCCCTGTTTGGGAACCAATCAGACGACAGGAACAGGTGAAGCTGTCGGACACAGACAGTCTGATCGTTGGGATTTGATGACTATAAAAACATATTTAACTTTTCCTGATGTTCAGTCTGTTTACAGAGCAGCAGCAGACACTGAACCTCCAGTCAGACATTAAAGGTGTGATGCACAGACACCTGCACGGATCTGTATGTTACATGATCTGTCATCATGAAGCTGCTCTGCACACTGACGACACTCGTCTAATGTTGAAGGGCAAAGTGAGACAGTCTGGTTAGTGGAGTGTAGACACTTACACAGATCGTATGGATCAGGATCTGCGTCCACGTATGTTCTTCAGTTGTCAACGAGGAGAAAAGCAGCAGCGACCAGCATATTTCTGAAGAGCGCAATCAAATCTGAGCGTCTTTGTCTCTTAGAAATCAAACATATTTTGGATTCTCTGGTCTGTAATGACGTCGGTCAGATACACTTCAGAGCAGGCCGGAGAATCCTACGTGTTTATTCTGAAGTGTGATGGAGAGGAGTCACATGTATAAGAGCATCTGAAGAACTGCACCGGACGATCCTGAAGTTAAAACACATCGTCCCTGACTCGTATCAGAGACTCTGTCTGACGTGAGAGTGAGACGCTGAGTGGAGACGCAGCCGAGCAGCAGAGTTAACATGCTGCTGACATTCAGTTTAAAACAGTCTAAAAATAAAATCCGGTGATGATTCAGAGTCCAAGATCAGCTTTCAGATTTACTGTCCTCACATTCAGAAGGAGGAACCGTCTGGAGCGGATCGGCTGGTTCTGTTCGCCTGTTCTTGCTCTTCATGATCTGTACTTGGAAGAGTTTGGAGTCACATGGGCTGAAAATAATCTAACCACATGTGACTTCCCTGCAGAGGAAGAAGAGCTCAGATCCTCTAACAGTGAACTGCAGAGACAGACAGCTGTTCTCATCACCGACGAATCATTTTCTGAATTATCACAATAGTTGTTTGTTCTCTGGAGAACTCAACCGTCGACAGTCTGACTTCTCTACATCATGAAGTTTACTAAAAAGACGATGAACCAATGACCAGCTGACTGACTGAAATCATCACTGATTGATCTGTTGATCATGTTCTTGATTAATCAATTTATTGTTCAGTTTATAAAACGTCCTGAAATCTCGTTTTGTGCACAAAGCTCTAAAGATCTAAGATCTAACCCTGCTAAAGAAACAAGAACACATTCACATTTAAGAACCTGAAGTCAGAAAATATGAACTTCTATTATTGATCTATTATTGATTCATCTAACAGTGATCAGTGTTAATCTAATCTAATAAGTCTAGAAGTTTACTGAAAACAGTGTCGATGCAGTAAAATGCTCCGGTGTCGGATCTTTGGATTATTAGGGTTGGTGTCTGTCGCAGGTCAGCAGAGGAGTCAGTCTGTGGATTTCTTGGTCACCTTCAGCTCTGGGATTTTAAAATTCATGTCTGTGTTGTTGCATTTTCATCACATCGACTGCGTGTGGAGGTTTGTGGAGGCACTCGTGGGCTCATCTGTCACTGTCCTCGAGCTCTCTTCCTGTTTGACGCTCTGATTTCCTCAAATGTGTCATGATGAGCGACAACACGTCAGTCATGTTCTGCTGAAACTGCTCTCATCAGATCCGAGTGTCAGCTGTTAAATCAGTCGCCAACTATTCTGATAATGGATCCATTCGTCTTTTAAGGAAAGAAGAGTCTAACTTCTCTGCTGTCAGCCTGCTAAATGTGTCCTGTATGAACACAAACGTATTGTCTGGTTTATTTCCTCGTCTCTGACAGGAAACTGAAGATCTGAACAAAACACTGATCAACAAGAACAAACAGCTGAGGGATTACCAGGAGTCGAGTGGGTTTCAGTATGAGTGTAACGGCCCGACCGCACTCTGATCACATGAGACAAGAAGTGTGTGTCTTCATACGTACCAGTGACATCGCTCTGGCCACCCTCTGACTGGCAATATCTCCCCAAAAGTCTCCCATAGCAGCTCCGAGCAGCACACAGCCTCCTCAAACCAACTCTCCTCAGAGTCCAGGAACAGAAATCGTCCAAAACAAAAGAGAGCGCAGTGAAACAGCGAGCAGAGAGCTCCAGCAGCTGTGCAGCTCGAACGCAGGCCGACTATCAACAGAAACGTGTGGGTCTGCCCGTCGTCCAGGTTCAGTATGCAAATACAGCCAGCAGAGCCTCTATGATTCGGGTATTTATAGCCCAGCGTGTTGCTTCACTGAGCGTCTGTCAGAGCGAGCAGCGAGCCTGGAAGTCTGCAAACACAGCAGGAAAAAAAGAGCAAGAACAGGAGGCGGGGCGACGGGTTCCTGCTCAGAAATGTGGATGAATTAGAACCAGAGCAGGTCTGACTGTGACAGACGCTTCAGATCCTGCTGCACTTTTACACAACGCGAGACAGAAACTCACAAGTCAAGAGCAACAGGCTGCATGACTGAAGCTGCTCTGGATCGTTTCAGCAGTTTACAGAACTGCCGTCATGGTTTTACTTCTGTGAACCACAAAAACAAGAACAGCTTCCAACTTTTCACTGTGAAGCCTCTCGAATGACTTCAGCTGAGGAATTCTAATAAGAAGCAACAACAAGCCACAGCATGAGCCACCCACACACACACACACACACACACACACACACACACACACACACACACACACACACTCTCTGACAACTAACAGACCTCGACTCCTAACAGGAACAGATACAACTTTAAATGTCATGTGACAGATCTTCGGGACCAGAGTTCTGCTGAGAGGACGTCCAGTCACCGTCTTCTCTCCCACAGCGCCTCTTATATGTCACGACCTGTTTCACCTGTAACAATATGTAACTTCATCACCTGGTCTTCAACTTCATTTCCAAAGTTTCATGTTCGTTTCTACTAAAACATTCACATGAATCCAAAATGTTACGAGCAAAGACAAACTTTTTTTTTTATAAAAAAAGGTAAATTGCTGCTGATTGGCTACACCTGACTCCTCCCACCACCGCAAGAAACCAATTAATTACATTTAAATTAAACTAAATGACTGTACCAGACAGCTCTTCAGTGTATTATCATCTGTACTGTAGGAACATTCCTGTGAGCAACACTAGATCATTTAGTAACTCTGACAGAACCTCCGTCTCAGAAACAGCTGGAGATGTTGCAGAGGGTGAAGCTAACATGCTAACATTAGCCAAGATGCTGCTGAGTGAAGGAGAGAGGAATCACCTCCAGGTGCCGACACATTACTGTAGGACAAGTTTAATCTGCAGAATATTTATCTACACAGACGCTCCGCTTCTCTGCTGACCTCTGACTCTTACTAATACGTGTAATGATGATGTGTGAACTGTGGAGACTGTGAATTATTAGCTGAATCTGCAGCTCCCAGCAGCTTTACAGATCAAAGCCAGACCAAATGAGCTTCAATATTAATAATCACAATCAATAAAACAAGATCAGCTTTTATCTACACGGGTCGATAAACTAAATGAGAATCTCCTCCTGGAGGAAACTGAAGCTGCTGGTTTGACCTCGAGTTCAAATCATTTAGGATATAAAGACTCACAACATGCCTTCTTTATGATGAGCTCCAGCTCAACGTTAATCTGTCCGGACACAACGTCAACGTTCAGCTTCACTCTCAGCTCTCAGAGCAACATTTTCAGAATAAAAGCTGTAACAGCCACCAAACAGCAGATGGACTGAGAATATAGACCAGCTGGTGAACACAGTGCAGCGTTCAGCAGCTAAAGAGACAGATGTTCCCCTGACGAGGTGGTGGAGACCAAAAACTGAGCGAAAAAGATCAAAATCAAATAAATCAAAAAGAAAACTTTGAAACAAGGAAGCTCGTCAGAAAACA